>NW_026606832.1:255000-430000 GCF_029890125.1 Rhinichthys klamathensis goyatoka
TAGCTTTCACACATAAGTTTAGAAACTGAGACCGTCTTATGGAGTCTACACACGGACCAAAAAAAAAGAAAAATCACACAAACCACACTCAGAACTGTGAAAAGCACCAAGTATGAAAACATGGAGTTCGGTTCACTTTATAATGTGCAGTGTGAACACACAGCAATGTGGTTTCACTTTATTTTTACATTCATGTGATGACAAATATTTTGGGCTGTTACAGCAAACTGTATAAAGAAATGATGACACACGGGAGAGGAAATGAGACACTTATTCTATTTCTGTGGAGATGACAGAATGAGGAAAATATTAAAAACACTCTCAAAGGTCTTCCTTCTGAGCTCTGTGAAAATGAAGGCTTAAGGGTTTAACCAGACCATCTTGCAATAGCATGTAAAAGTTATGAAATTTAGAGATATAACGCTATGTATGAATGGATGTAGCCCAAGGCTGAGAGTAGATTAGACTAAAACTAATGGGGTTTTTTTTGAAAACACAATTAATCTAACAGAAATTGTTTTTATGTGCCTCCAAAATGTAGTTGTCAAGAATACCCAAGATGTTTTTTACAAAAATAAAATAAATGGACCAAAAGAGAGATCTGTGCCCACTTTCAAAGCTTATGCATAAACATATTGGTTTATTTTCACCCAGATAACTTTTTGGTCCACTTGAAGGGTTCTGAGATTGATTATTTTAAATGGGTCTCAAGTAAGTAAAGCTTGTGTACAGCATATTACTGCTTTTTATAAATAGTAGTCTAGCATTATTGTTTTATAGCTGTAACAAACACAATACAGTGAAGCCTATTCACACCAAATGCAAAACAAATATTCCTTATACTAAACGAATCAAACGCAGTCCCGTACAACAGCTCATCATTCAATAGACCAGCACAGGTTAAGCAACATTAAGACTGTCAGTAAAAGAAAAAATGCTTGGTGTGAATAGGCTTTGAATCAGTTTGGTAAGAAAGCATCTTTCTGGGGCCATAAATGTAAAAGCAAAATGCAAACGTGCGTATGTTTGTTCTGCAGGTGAGGTGCCTCACAGAATGCTGGGAAACTATTTTGTCTGTGTCTCAATGTAGGTCAGCTAACAGCACAGGCCATCCATTCCTGTGTCCTACTTCCAGACACAGTCCTACCTCTCATTTGAGTTCCCTTCCCAAGAGCACAAGTATGAGAGAAAAACGAAGAGAAAATTAAAGTAAGCGTTCAAGATAATACCTAAAAGTAGCAGCTTTGCTATATTCTAAATTGACTAATGGTTTAGAGATCTATCCATTTAATAAATGGAGAATACAATAATAAAAGCAAGGTAAGGTAGAAAGTGATGTTCTGTAAAATGTGAAACGCTCTACGATATGCTCAGAGCAAACGTGTTTAGGAAAATGCCATTTTCCCTGCTGCATGATGTCCCTTTGATATTCAAACTCCAATTCCACAAGATTGACTCTGTTGAGAGCAAAACCCCCTGCCGCACCGTCCCAGACCCCACACATTCCCCATCTGACACTGCCGTTCCTCTACAACACAAAGACGAAGATGGGCATCATTAAAGGACCGTGGAATGGTCGGGCTCCTCGCCAAATGCACATTCACAGTTCTGATGAGGTTCTTTTGGGCTGGAGTCTCTTTTGAATGCACAGCTTTTGTGAAGGTTGCCGGCGGATACAGATATCCAACATGTTTATTCATCTGAGATGAGAGGCTGATTTAAATAGAACACAATATGCAATAAATTAACACTTGAATAAAATGGAGATGATGAACGGTCTGTTTCTCTAATCTGGAGTCAATCCTCATTCTATTTGGGGATAGTTAAGAATATTTTATAGGGAGAAGAGAAGGAGAGGAGAGGAGAGGAAAGGAGAGAAAGCATAACAGAGTGAGAATGAGAGGAGATAATAGGAGACGATATGAGATGAGGGGAGATGAGATGAGAATGAGAGGATAGGGGTAGGGAGGAGACAAGAGAAGAGCAGACAGTAGAAGGATAGGAGACAATGAGAGGAAAGGAAAGATGAAGAGCAGAGAATGAGAGCGAGAAAATGGGAGAGGCACTGAGAAGAGACGAGAGAATGAAAAGAGAAGGGAGGAGAATTTGAAGAGAGGAGACGAGACAGAGGAGAACAAGATAATTAGAAGAGTAAATGAGAGGAGAGGAAAGAAGGAGAGATGAGAAACAGAGGAGAAGCAAAGGAGACATGGCGAAAGAAGACGAGAATGAGAGGAGACAAAATGAGAGAATGATGAGACGAAAAAATGAAAAGAGGGAAGTGGAGAAAAGAGAAGAGAAAATGAGAATAGGAATGACAGAAGAAAAGGGAGACAATAGAGGTGAAAAGAAAAGAAGAAATGAGACAGAAATGAGAGGAGACAAGTCAAAAAGAAAATGAAGAGGAGAAAATGGAAAATCCAAAAAAAAAAAAAAAACAGGAGACAAAAGGAGAGGGGACAAGATCATGAGAAGAGACTATAGAAAAGAAAATGGGAACGAGAATGATCAGAGAGAAAAGGAGACATCAGGAAAGAAGAAGTGAATGAGAGGAGACTAAAGAAAAAAAATACTGGACGGAAATCAGTGGAGAAAAGAGACAAGTACGAGTAAGCCGAGAAAAGAAGAGAAAATGTGAAGAAAGAAGGAGAGGAGAGAATGAGACAAGGGGTGAAGAGATGAGAATAAGAAGAGAGGAGTGGAGAAAAGAGAGGAGAAAATAAAGGAGAGCAGTTTTTCCATCTGTGCATTCAGTCTTTCTGTAATTGCATTAGAATTTCAATGGTGCTTTTGAAAAGCACAGAGCGGGAGCAACCCTCCAGATGAATCAGACAGCGCTGAACATTTAAAGTGAATCGCATGCGAGCGCAACATAAAGTAGCATTGATTAAACTTAATTAGGCTTTTGGTGGGCACTCAGACTACACTGCGTGTGTGTGTGTGTGTGTGTGTGTGTGTCGCCGCTTTTAAAAGGCACACAATGGATCAGTTCATCTGTAATGAAGAATATCGGCGCTGGCACTCGTGTTTGTTCGGGGGAGACGCCGAGATGAACCTCTGACACAGATAAAAGGAAGTGATAGTATTTAAGCGTCGTTAGTTTACATGAGTCTGACTAATCTTAAACAATACCGTCTGTCCCGAGCAGAGAAATTAGAGCAGGAAAACCAACATTAATTCCATTTCGGATGACCAGAGCTGAACAGAACCAGCCCAGGAGACAGATGGGATGCCACTGCTTGTTTGAATTCGCAGCTCACTGGGTTCGTTCAGATCCCCGGTGGAGTGTAATTGGTATAATTCGTTGGATTAATCAAAAATGCGGAGCCCTGGAATTGGGAGGTGCTCCAGCGTACCGCTCAGCAGAGCGTCTGGGATGCGGCCAGGAGGAATTAGCTCCGTCGCTCTTACATAAAGACTGTTGTCGATTTTATTCATTTAAACCAATCTGCCTCTTCCCATACACAGCGAGATTAGTCAGCACATCACAAATTTACACACACACAGGACGCATTTCATGCGTAAGCACCAACGCGAAGGCCAAACAATAAGATGTTTTCTCATAATCATCAGCAGTGATGAGCACTCGATGACGTACGAGAGGCAGAGCGAGATGTTTCTGCTCAGGCTGAGAGTTTCCTGCAGTCTTTTACTGACAGCGCGAGATCAGCGGTGTGTGAGAGATGGAAATGTGAGATCACTCGAGTGTCTTCAGTGCCGGTGTGTGTGGGCTTTAAATGCCAGCTCTGTCAGGGATCACACTCATTCTTCAGTGGAAATAAATCTCTCACTGGTCCATTCAACACGTCCATTGGAGATTCAACAGGCCCATGTTTCTTTAAACGAGTGTTAAAGACACTCACAGTAAGAACGAATAAACACTCCTTTAAGTTAATCAGCATAAATATTAACAAATGAAATCAAAGGCATGTAGCGTTCTAGTACTTCTCAATGAGGTAAATACAGCCTTAATACAATCAACAGAATTATAATAATCAGGAACAAAGAAATAAATTAACAGCAGTGAGTGTTTTCTCTTTTTCTTGTTAATAATGCTGTTTGATTAATATTATTGTCAAAAGTTTGGAGTCTGTAAGACTTTGGGCCCTATTTTAACGATCTGAAACGCAAGTGTCAAAGCGTAAAGCGCAAGTAACTTTGTGGGCGGATCCCGGCGCTGTTGCTATTTTCCCGGCGGGATAAATGCCTCTTGCGCCTGGCGCAAATCTAAAAGGGGTTGGCCTGAAGTAGCTTCATTATTCATAGGTGTGGTTTGGGCGTAACGTGAAATAAACCAATCAGAGCGTCATCTCACATTCCCTTTAAGAGCAGGTGCGCTTGTTCTAAAGCGGATTCCTATTATAACGGCGGATTTTCCAGGAGCGTTCACAGCCGAGGAGAGCAGCGTTCTCGTCAGAGAAGTGACATTGGGGATGGAGAAACCCACCCAAATTAACTTCTGTTAAACAGGCGTATGATAATTTGGGTAAATGTGTAAGCTACATGCTTTTATAATAAATTGTCTTTCTATCTATCTATCTATCTATCTATCTATCTATCTATCTATCTATCTATCTATCTATCTATCTATCGTAATAATGTATGATTTGCAAAAATGAAAACTGCTGCTTAGATGAGAGAATCAACGTGTATGCGCGTTGTGCACACGCTACATTGATAATGGCCAAGCATGCGCCCTTAAAATAGCATAATGAACAACGCGCAACGCGTCACTGACTTTAGACTAGTTTTTTTCTGGTCAGTGGCGCAATTGTTTGATAGAACAGCAAAATAGCATGAGGGAAAGTTTGCGCCGGAACACGCCTCCTCTTTGCGCTGAACCGCCCCGGGGAGCGCAAGTGTATTTCTTAGTTAACCGACGTGCGTCTGCGGAGGGAAAAGTCCGCTATGCGCGGGTGCAAAATAGGAATGATACATGCGTCAGTGTACAAAGTCATTTGTGCCGAGTGCAAGATAGGGCCCTTTATTTTACCCCAAGTCTCTTATGCTCACAAAAGATGCATTTATTTGATTTAAAAAAATAGAGTAAAAACAGCAATATTGTGAAATATTAGCATTTAAAAGAAAAATTTCTATTTTATATATATTTTAAAACATTATTTCTTTGATGGCAAAGCTGAATTTTGAACGTTCAAAAGAACAGCATTTATTTGAAATTAAACTGAAATCTTTTGTAACATTATAAATGGCTACATTGCCACATTTTCTTTTCATCTTAGTCGAATTAAAATATTTCTTTTAGACCCCAAACTTTTAAAAGACAGTAGTGGGCCTATTAGATTCAATTGTCACTGCAATAGCTAATCAGATTTGTTGTCCAGCATGTTTATAATCACAAACCTGTAAGTCGGTACTGAAACTGCAAAAACAGTGTTATTGTAAGATTATTTTAGTGTGCGTGTTATTCTGATCTCTGGTTGATTGCAGAAATCTGCAGCTTAATAAATCTTCACACTCTTTATTTAAGGCTTCTGAGCCGCTAAGATCGAAAAACACGGACAAATAAAGGTCTGGTTTCTTCAGAGACAAATAATGAAAACAAACAAACAAACCTGCAAGGATCCTGTCCTGAGATCAACACATACACACACATACACAGCACTCTGAGCTAAATTAAAACCAGGTGAAAACGCTGAACAAGTCCAGAGCGGCACGCTGCCTCTCAGGTTCAACAATTAGCACTCAAGAGGGACATTTCTGCTAATTAATTCTGACTGTGTAATTAGTGAGAGAAACGGGGAATTTTGAGAGAGAGAGCGAGAGAGAGAGAGAGAGAGAGAGAGAGAGAGAGATGTTTGTTTAGTGCGTGTTATACAGGCAACAGTCTGAGCAAGTATGCATATACAGTAAGTAACACAAAAATAGCAAGAGCTGGTTGAAATCTAGCCAAACCATGTAGACCCAACTGGATATGTAAATGTTAACAACTATCTAGAAATGGTGCACTTTAGAACGCAAACTTTTTATTTTTACGTCATGTAATGTGTGGGACGAGCAATGTACAGATTTTTGCTCACCCAGAGAAACATAACCTCAACCTAAGCACAAATTCTACTCTTTGGCACAACGGTTACCCCCCAAAAAATACTTAATACATAAATATCACAAGGCCAACAAGTCTTTCCTATTCTAATATTTCTCAAAAATATAAAATAACACTTAATTTTACCATTTATCTCCCAATCCAATCCCATACAAAGCATGCTGGGAACTAGAAATCATCTGTCCAGAATCAGTTAATGCAACAAAAAAATAATGTAAACTAATAGGGATGGGACGATACACTTAAACTCACGATACGATGCACCTCGATATGCCAGGGTCACGATACGATACGTCACGATACGATATCAAAAAAGGAAAAAAAAGAAAAAAATATTACTGTATAACAACAACTTATTTATTTTTGTTTCAGCTGCACACAGGGAAACACAAGGCCTAACTGGCCAAACACAAACAAGAACACTCCCTTAGTGCTGCTCTAACCCTAGGTTAAGTTATCTCAGGACTGGTTCTTCTTCAAAAAAAACTAACATAACATGTTCTGGTGTAATCAGTGATCTTTGAGCAGACACAATGTCTCCTGCTGTGGAAAAGACACGCTCACTGGGCACTGATGTAGCATACCGGTATATATATACATTTGACTCCAAGGTCGGCTGTTTGGGGGCAAGGCAGTTGGTGCTAATGCTAATATTTGTTAGCTCGCTGTAGACTGCAGTGTTGTTGTTGCAACATGCGCTGTCTTGACGTGATGACGTACCGCACCGTTCCCCGGATATAATTTTTTTTTTTCATTTAGTTTTACCCTGCTTGATCAGCAGATGGTGCTGCCAGCCTGCCACCATAGACTGTATGTCTGCCCCATATACATACACACACACACACACACACATAATACACTAAATTATTTATATACTACGCAAATCATGCAGCAGTGCCATCTATCTTTATTTCGCGATCCATTTTTTTCGACCTCGATACGTTTCGTCACGTTTTGTATCGCGATATTTTGTCAAACGATATTTCGTCCCATCCCTATAAACTAATATAATGTATATATAAAAAATAAAATAAAAAAGAGAGATTCTTTATACATTAAATGACCATGCAGTAATGCCCACTACTGTATAAACCAGTGTATTAAATACTTGACAAATTGACTAATTCATCTCATTTGATTATTTTCAGTTTTTATTTGGAACTTGATAAATGCAAAACCAAACACAATTCATAAAAGTAAAAAAAAAAAAAAAGTTTGCCATTAGTCCACAGAAAGCTTCACATTATGAAATAGCAGAGTGAAATACTCAAATTCTCAAACTAACAGTAAAGCTAGAGTCAGAACAGCTATACTTGGAGACTACAGAGACAATAACAGTGAATGGATTGCAGTAACGTCACACCATTAACTTTAGCCCTATGAAATCATCCTGATACTCGTAAAACTCTGTCTCCACCTCTTTTGTTTAAGATGGGCTTGTGTGTAAAAGCCCTAATCATCTCCTCTCCTGTTAACGAGGCTCTTCATTAGCCCGACCTGCTGACTTTCTCAGACACACACACACACATATATACACCCCCTCCCCCGTTACCATGCCAACCACATGCTGTTGTCACTCTTGGCTCTGGACATCTTTATCAGCTTCAGCAAGAAAGCTTTTGGCACGGAGAGCCCTGCAATTGACGCCTTATCAGACCAATCCCTCGGAGTAAAAATAGAAACAGTGTGTGTGTGAGAGAGAGATCTGCATCCATCTCTCCGTCTCATGACATTTACCAAGCACAGAAAAATCTCTCCTTGTGTAATGAGCCATCGTGTGACAGAACACGCCACACACACACACACACACACACACACACACACACACACACACACACACACACACACACACACGTGTTCAGATGTTAATGGTGATTTATGCTGTAAGGGCAGGTATTTCATAAAAGCACATATTGGTCTTGTAAGTGGAATGTGTGCGTATGTGTGTGTGATCTGCTCAATCATTTTCAAATGCATCTACACAAAGTCTTTCCATTTGTTTGCCTCAAACAGCATGATATCAATGTCCTAAATATTTCTATATGCGTTTTATTACTTTGAAATCCAATTTGTGCAAAAATGGGCTCATTCCAACGGTGTGTAAAATCATCATAAGGAGATAAATAATAAAAAAACAGGATTGTTCTTCTTATTTAGAAATAGTAAACTATTTAGACATACATACTCTAAATTCACAGTTCAAAAATGATCGTCATGGTTATGACATCAAAAAGCATTTGGAGATTAAAAAAACATGTGCTATAACATCAAATTTGTAGGTAAATGCTAATGTGTCCTAGCTAACAGGTGCATTGTGTTCCATAACTTGGCACCTCTGATGGATGACGAGTGAACTACACTAGTACTTTAAGGTTAGACAATCAAAACATGGGTCATTTCAAACACTTGGATATAAATCAATGAAGACAATTTCACCATCACTGAACACCAAAAGAATCAGATCTACAGGTGAGCAGAACCTGCCCATGGCCATAGCTGTGTGAGACAGATCTGTTGAAGAGGAGGATGGAGAGGCAGGTCTTCATCCTTCAGTCCATCAAACAGCTCTTGACAGCTCTCTCTGGACAAAGAGAGAGAGTGTGTGTGTGTGTGCATGTTATACGTAAGCGTGTGTGTCTCTGATAAGGGCCAGTGGGCTGCTTTGTCCTCTGGAGATAAAAGACCTGAAATGAAATCTGAAGACTGAGAGGACGCTGGCCCGCCCCAAGAGCTTAGAGCGAGAGAGAAGGAGAGAGGAAAAGAGGAAATGGTCTACTAGAGAAAAAGAGAGAGAATGCACAAGCATGTGAGAGAAAGGAAATGAAGAAAAACGACAGTCTCAGGTACTTGAGAGTTTCACAGCTTTTCAAAGGTCTATTGAACAGAAGGACCAGAGGCTTCCTGTTGAGTAGATCTGGATTAAACAACTGCAACATGAATTTCCCTCAATCCTAACAACACACACTCATATAGAATATAATATTTACACTTCTCCTATAAAATGACTGATTAGATATTGACTGCCATTACATACCAGGACTGAATTGAGAATGTCTTTTAAATTACAACTTTGAATTTAATATAAATTAGGTAGCAAACAGATGGAAAACTGCTATTTATATTTAAATTTGAATGTAAAACTTAAGTAAATTGAAATTCAAAAAGTTTGTCAAGATAATCTTTTAATGGAAACTTGAATGGAAGTGTTACAACCCTAAGGGCCATGTGTCTGGAGGAACGTAACAGGAAGCCTTGTTTGGAAGGGTTGAAAAAGATGGAGAACAATAGTATAATAAAAGGAAAGAACAGTGATAGAGAACAATAAAAAGAAAAACAGAAAATGATAGAACAATAAACAGACATAGAAAGAGAAAGATCGAACAAATGAGAGAACGAACAAACAATCTATCGATTGATTGAGTGAAAACCATAGTAAGAGAACAACAGCACAATAAATAGAAAGAACAATAGAAAAAAACCACAGGAAGAGACTGATAGAGTACTGAGTGATAGATACTGTACAGAGAATGATAGAACAGAACAATATATACTGTAGAAATATAGATAGACATATATATACAGTATATATATATATATATACTGTATATATATATGTCTATCTATATTTCTACAGTATATATTGTTCTGTTCTATCATTCTCTGTACAGTATCTATCATTCAGTACTCTATCTATCAGTCTCTTCCTGTAGAGAGAGAGAGAGAGAGAGAGAGAGAGAGAGAGAGAGAGAGAGAGAGAGAGAGAGAGAGAGAGAGAGAGAGAGAGAGAGAGAGAGAGAGAGAGAGAGAGAGAGAAAATGATAGAACGAGGGAATGATAGACCGACAGATAGAAAGATCCGTAGATAGATAGTAGGGATGCAAGATTTATTCAAGAAAAATGCGATATACGATAACTTGTTAAATAATGCGAAATTTGATATGTGGTACGATAATTATTTTAGTGTGTAAAATAAATAAATTATATTGAAATATATTTAAAAACTGAAAATGATTAAACCAACATACATGTTTCACATTATTTTTGTGAGAAGAAAGCGTCTCTACAACTTCAGAAAGTGAACTGCAGTTTTTTTACTGCAGCATTACATAAAAAGTATGCATAGTTTTAATGTCAGTGTAAACCAGCGTGTTTAGGGTTTCAGGTAGGCCTACATTAGGTTTATTTAACAACAGAAATTAGAATAATCAAATGTAAAAATAAAACACTGCTTAGTCTTCACTCCATGAATTAATTATATACTGATTCTTATTAGAGCTACAAAAGTTATTCAGTCAGGAGCAGTGAGTGATTTTCTCTTTATCTTTTGTTGTTTGATTAACATTAAGCACACAGACGGCTCAGGTTTATTAGGCTGCTGTCACTTTAAGAGCTGGACGGATCCAATATATTGTTGCACACGCGCTCTCTTTCTCAACTGTTTGGTCCACTTCAGACATAACTGACTGTGTTTATACGACTGCTCACCAAGAATGGCATTTTGACATAATTTTGTGTGTATTTGGCTATATAAGCTATGGAAAGAAAACTGAATTCGGGATCACGCTCTGCCAGAGAGTCGGCTTCCTGTGTGCTCGAGTACTTCGTTTATGGAGTTTAATAACATTAAGCATGTCACACGTATGTAACAGTCATGTGTCCGGTCTACTCTCTCCGTCAACCTAAAACGTGGACTTTTTGTTATCTTTTGCAGTATTAAAATCATGCAGTTATTGCAAGCTGTTGCGATATGCATATAGCGATATGTACATTTACAATATTTCTGACAGACAAAGAGAATGTTAGAACGAAAGATACTGTACTGAAAATGCTGGAACAACATAGAGAGAATGATAGAATGTTATATAGAGAGATAGATAGAGAGAATCTATAGAGAAAGATGGATCAATCTGTCTATTGTTTTCAGGTGTGATGTTTTCCCTATGAGGAGGAGGAATGAGTTATTCTACATCCATCCACACACAAACATAATGGTGGCAAAAATAAGTTGCAAAGGAATGGATGGATGGAAAGATAGAGAGAAATGAGAACAAAGGAGCAGAGTAGAAAAGACAAAAAATGGTTTTGTACAGGGACAAAGAAGAGATGTGACATTTACAGAAATAAAAAAATGAAACAAGGACGAGGAAACAGTCTCTCCTGGGAACACTTCTCTAGAAGATACGAGGGGTGGAGCGCTTTGGGAAAAAAAGGGTTACAGAGAGAAAAAGAGAGTGTGTGTGTGTGTGTGTTAATGTTGTGCTGATATATAAAAGCTGTTCCTTCAACTCTGACTGGTGAAAAGCCCAGCAACTGAGACCTCCCCACTTTCAAAGACCGTTCTCACAGCACACACGCGTATCAAAGGGTCTCTGTGATCTGCTGTGATTCCTGCCACAAAGAGAGACAGAGAGTGGGAACGCTTCAGAGAGAGACGGGTGGATGGACACAGTTGTGCAGCCACACTGACTATTGAACGCATGGTAAAACATGCCCTGCTGCTCCGAGATCAGCTTATGAGACAAAGTCTTCCTCACCTGAGCAAAGAACCTCATTCAATATTCATGAGATTCTCTGCCTCTTCGTCACTGCATACAGTCAAGCCACTTAATAGCTGCTGTGACTCAATTTTGCTTTGAGAAATATGATTGATTTTCTCTGAATCTGTCTTACATGAAAAACAGACGAGTGGAGAGCATCCTCGTCAAAATGTAAATGACAGCGAAGGGGATCCCAGAGACCACACATGCATATATACGGCCCGCGAGCCCGTCAATCTAATTCAAACCTCTGACAAGCGTGCGACAGACGCAATCACGCAGGAGAAAACGAATTCACGTTCAGCTCAATTAGCAGCGCGTCACCATCGCCATGCCAACAGTAATCACTGCGCCGATAAGAGATAAAATGTTTGAATGATTGACAGCCTGTCAGCTCAGCTCATCTGTGCAAAATATTACTGTTATCAACAATAGACAATTTTAACTCTCTTCAAAAGAGTCATACGAGTTAGTTTAAAGATGCAATTATGGATCCAGAACTAGATTCCTAGGCAAATCAAGACTGTTTAATGTTAAATGACTCTAAGTTAGCGATAGTCTGAAAGCTATGTGCAGCATGGCAGATCTTTCTTTACTTGATGGAATGAGCGAAACTCCTGACGTCTGGATCTAATCAAAATTGTCTGTCAGAGTTCAGATCCAGATGAGCTGATGAGCGCTGTCCAATCCTCCTGATTCACATTCATCAGACAAGCCAGTCTGACTGAAGACCTCAGTGATACAGCCCTCTCTGAACCACTCAGAGGCATCCAGCTCTTCTTGTGGGATTGAGATGTGCGTCAAACATTCATTTAATGTTCTAAGAGAGAGAAAAAGGAATCTTTTTTAATGGGCAAACATTAGAGAATTAAAAGTAAACTAGGTCTGTCAAAGTTTAAAATAACTTATTTATACTTATACGTGACCAGTGTTGGCAAAATGAGTCACAATGAGCAAATTTTCTATTAAAAAAACCTTCAAAATGATGTATGATTTGTTGGAATCAGAAAATCGAGTAAAAGTTTTCAGAAGGTTCCAAACCAATCAGTATTAATAACACCAAATTTGGCACACCAAGTCAGAACCAAATATCTATGAAAAAAAAAAAGTTATATTCAAATTCTTTTCCCTTGATACCATTGTTTGATATTAACATTAATGAAACAGACAGCCTAAATGTTAAGACCTAATGTACCTCACAGATCTAATGTTACACAGATGGTTTTCCACAACAGTTAACCAAAAGTTAATTTAAGACATAAAAGATAATCTTTACGTGAATACTCGGCAAGACAGATATTTTGAAATACTGTAATTCTGTGTATGCGTGTACATCGGGATCGCGCTGTCTGAGACGTCTTTGTGTGCATGCTTTGGAACTGTCAGTCAGACCGAGGAAGATTGTTTTGTTTACATCAGCATCAGTTTGAAAATCACATTTCATTGGTTCAGACTCATGCCATTGAGAATTCGCTATGAATATTCACAAAGTTGGAATGCTGCGCTTTAAAACGATACCAAGCTTGTGCTGAGGGGAAACTCCAGCCGTCGAGAATCTAGCAGAGAAAAAACTGCATTTTTCATGGACAAAGGAAAGGTACTCCCCCTCACAGAAAATGTACAAATAAAGACACACGTTTAATTGCTATTTGGAGCATTAGGATTGCTAGACAAGGGCTTAATGAAGTCATTTTTGTGAAAAACTCCAATTCGACCAAAATTAAAAAAAAAATGTTCACTTGTTTTGCCAGTAGCTCGTAATTAGCCCGTGCAAATTCCTACTCGTTTTGCCAGCACGGGTAACATATATATATATAAATATATATATATATATATATATATATATATATACACACAAAACAATTGCAGAAAAGTTGGGACATTTTGTAAAATGCAATAAAAATCAAGATTATTTCCAATCTTTTCATGGTCTATATATACAAAATACAACTGATTTGGCCAAATTTTTATTTTGATGGCTGCAACACTCCAAAAAAGTTGGGACATAGGTGCCAAATTTCATGAGAGAATTGTCAAACAATTCAAACATCACGATTCTCAAATGCAAGATTGCAGATAGGTATTTTGCAAAGCATTTGGGTCTTTCACCATCTACCATACACACACATACTGGGAAGTGACAGCACCAGGATGCACTGTGGGACAACGACAAGCCGGTGGAGGGAGTGTGATGCTCCGGGCAATGTTGTGCTGGGAAACCCTGGGTTTGGCCATTCATGTGAATGTAAATTTGACACGTCACCTATTTGAACATTGCAGACCAGGTACATCCATTCATGACAATGGTGTTCGCTGGTGGAAGTGTCCTCTTTCAACAGGATAATGCACCCTGCCACACAAATAATCTAATAATAAAAAAAATCTCAAAATGTTGTCATATTTCATGATACTTTGGCAATATTGAACTTTAAGTCATGCCAAAAGAGTCGAGAAATCATATGCTGACAGGAATGTGTAATTTCTCTCTCTCTCGGCTGCTGGAGGGAAACAGCTGTTAGTGATGCTCACTGCATTAGAAATTTAGAAGATTCACCCTGAGAAGCTGCCAGCACTTGTTTAATAAGAAAACAGTTCCCCACAGAGTAAATGCACATTTCCACTGCCTAATATTTACACACTCCTTGATCAACAGACGGACAATAGGTTTGCACTCAAAACAGACAAACACGATTTATAATTGGACAGCTGTGTAGACCTGGACGATGTCACGACCACTGTCCCTCCCGAAACTGAGGCTGTCCATTTTAGTTGAGACAGCATGTTTGACCATCAAACCGTTTGGAGGACAATCTGTGATCTAAAAGCCACTGGCTTTTACCATAAGTCCTTGCAAAGTCCAGCTCAGGAAGTGGAATCTTTTCCAGGCTGCTCATTGTGAAATTTAATGCAATAACATGAAAAAAAAAAACAGGAGCAGATTTCCTAGATGTGTCAGAAACTTCTCAAAATACACTAGTTTTTCTAAGCTAACCCAGACTGCATGTGTGTAGATTAATCTGGACATTTCATTTGTGTCTGTTAATATGCATTTCCTCCCTTGTACATGCAGAGTAAATCTCTCTGATGGAATAGCTGGATTTCAGCGTACAGGGATTTGATAGGGCACATTGGACAGGTCAGTAAGCTATTAGAAGATATATACAGAATAAGCCAGGAATGTAATATGTTTGCACAAGGATGTATTTGATAAACCAAACACACTGTGGACTCAGCATTTCTCACATTGGCCTCAATCTGAGAGAGTTTAACCTGTGTTAAGGTCCCAGATTCTCTCCCACAAGTCTGTATATTTACAGCATATACATTAGCTCCAGGAGATTAAAAGGTTAAAGGTCGCATACTATAACAATTGAGAGGCAGTGTTTTCATTTCCTGAGGAGATGGCTCCTCGAAACAGCTCTTCTGCCTCTCAGATCTCTCTAAACACCCAGTTTAATCGTAACTGGGCTCCAGAGGAACTGGTTAGGGATACAAAGAGACACTTCATGCTGCTGTAAAGCTAAGTGAAGCCTAGTTTTATCTCTTTTGTTTCAGGGTCAATACCAATTTCAAAAACAGTATTTTATATATAGCCTACTAGGGATGTGCAAGACTATTCGACTAGTCGATTAAACGATACTGCTGCTAGTCGACTTGGAAATCCTTTTTTTTGCTTTGCTTTATATTTTTTGGCAAAGGCTAGGTTTAAATTAGTCACATTAATGTTACATTTTAAAATTAATATATTATTTTGAAAAGTGTATATCTGAGAACTTTTGAATTTGAAGATCAAGGTAAATTGTATTTTGTCTTCTGGGAAACATGTAATTATCTTCTATAGATTCCAAAAGGCAGTACTGAATGAAAAAAAAAAATGCTATTTAAACAAAATAAGAAAAATGTACACATCCTGTTAAAAGGTTTTCACCCACGACTCTTAACGCATTGTATATATATATATATATATTAGAGATGCGCGGTTGACGGTTATAGCTGCGGACTCCGCGGATAAACCGCGGATCGGGCGGATGACGTGACGGAAAAAAATATTTTAATTAAATTCGGGCGAGTGGCGGGCGGTTTCTAGTCTCGCGGCTGTCATCAGCAGCGCCTTGTATCAGCGGATGGCGGGCGGGTGCGGTTTTGAAAATTGGTCAAAAACGTTGGTGCGGATGGATGGCGGACGGATGATGAGTTTTGTGATGCGGTTGCGGATGAAATAATAGCTCATCCGCGCATCTCTAATATATATATATATATATAGGGCTTGACATTAACTTTTTTGCTCACCAGCCACTGTGGCTAGTGGTTTTTCAAAGTTACTAGCCACTCCGCATTTTCACTGGCCACAATTTTGACATCGATATCATAGGAAAAAACTACCATATAGATATTTATTATATTATCTCATTTGGCAGCTGGTATATTAGGCTGCTGACATGACGCACGGACCCATTATAGCCTACTGTTTTAAAGCTGCAGTCCGTAGCTTTTTTTGGGTTAAAAATTATCCAAAATACATATTTGAGAAAATACATAACCAGCCAGTGTTCAAGTCCAGTCGTCACATCTGTACACATAAAGGAGGAGTCTCGGCTAGTAGGCTATATTGCGTGTGAGGATGTTGGAGGGGGAGATTTATAGCCTTTTCTCACAGCACTTGATATAATTAAACTTATCATTTGATCGCGGATCCAGAAAGGTTCAAACGACAATCACCAGTGACAACAGATTCACCCGCTGTAAAATGCAAAAGACTTCATTCGGACTTCGGAGTGGCTACAGAAAAAAGAGACTGCAATCGGACCCATGCGAAAACAAGGATAACGTTACATATCGGAAGGACATCAAATGTAGTCACGCAATGCTTGCTTATGTTGTTAACATTAACAATTTGAGAACAAAGTATAATTTGCACGCTTTTGCGTGATATGATAACTTATAAGCGATTGTTAGATTTAATCAGCGCGATTTACTGCAATGTCAGAACCAGAACAAAAGTGGATGTTTCTTACTAGTTCAGATGATATTTTCCGGTGAAAATTCTTATGTTGGTCAATGGTCATACTTCCAAAAAGAATAATCTGTGATTCTGAATGCCAGTATCCACATCGGCGCGGTGACTGACAGCTGCACACTCTCCTCAAACATTGTGTTCATCCGCGCTGTGCCGTCGTGTCGAGGGTGTTGAACTACAACTCACGTAAAGTCGATAATTACGCGAATGACTGCAATTGCAGATTTCGAACAGAGATGGCGACAAAGAGGAAAAACGCCGGACTGCAGCTTTAAATAGCCAATATACTTGTCTTTATGTGCAAACACTTTGGGTGTGAGCACAAAATCTGCGGGAATGAGTACAATTGTGCTCAATATGCACAATCCCTCACCCTGTAACACCAATAATATTCATCTGGAGCAAATTAAACTAGTGATAAAAGGGACGCAGGTTTGTGTGTCAACCATAGACTGTAAAGGGTGTCAACTCGCTGTCAGACAGATTAAAGAGGGAGAACGCGTTGCTGGTGCATCCTGCGGAAGAGTTTCAGATAGTTCAGTATCGAAATGTAACGAAAAATCTATAACACTAGATTGCACTTAGTTTATCAGATGCCTTTTTAAAAGACTACAATTGAAAAATGTATATTAGGCCTATATAAAATTCAGCCCGCCAAAGTGGCAAGCATGAGTGACTGCGTTACACGCCACTGCTGAAATCCACTCGCATATGGCGTAACACCCGCCAACCCGCATATGGCGGGTGTTAATGTCAAGCCCTGTATATATATATATATATATATATATATATATATATCATTAGTTGGTAAGAGAGCAAGAGAAATGAAGAGATAATGAAAAAGAGTGTTTCTTAAATGACAGAGCTGAAAATGTCCTGCTCTTGATTGTGGATCTGACCATCTTGTTCTCTACAATCAGTCTGAATGAAAGCAGAATATCAATGACACACCTTAAAGCACTCACACATAAATAAATACTGTAATATGCCACAAAGTTATCAGACTCAAACAGACAGAGAGACACACACACACACAGGCTGGGGACTTTCGTGAGTCCAGGGAACGTTGATCCAGGTAAGCAGATTACAGACACACAATACCACCTTCTGTTCGTCTTCCAGGAACAATCCTGTCCTCTGGAGCATCCAGGAAACACACAAAACAAAACCTCATCCATGGCCAAAAATTCCTAACTCAGCCCAACACCTGCTTCTCTCTCTCTCCTTTTCTTTTCTCTATGTAGCTCAACAATAAAAGTCATAATTCATGCTCTCTGTTGATCAAACCGAGACACTGTTACTTTTACTTACATCATTTGAAAATCACAAAGTTCCAGCTGTAATCAGACGTTCATTCGGAAGCCTGTTGAGCAGGACCATCAGCATCCGTGACGTTACACCAGCTTTCATCATCCTGGCAGACTTTTATATTCAGGGAAATTGGGTGAGCAAAAGAAGCAGAACTTCTGCCATGGGAATTACAGGTGTGACTGTGCTACTGTGCGTCTTTTGTTGCGATGAGAAAAAATGCATTCTTTAGGAAAAATGCACTTGAGACAGGTGAACAAAAATGTAGTAGCAATGCACTGTAGAGGAAACGTTAATGCCTGTAGTATTTAATGCCGAACGATGGGAACTGCGATTCTGCCTTCAGCACTGCATTAAAAGTGCCCTCCAACACGAGCAGCCAAAATAAAAAAATCTAGACTAAACCACCTTTTGCCAGACACTAGCAGGGTGTTTGACAGGGAAATGAGAGTTTGGATTACACAAGTGTTTTAGATGTCACACTGAAATATGTGAATGACTGCAGTAAACGGAGGACAAGAGAGATGGGCTGGATTCAAGTCCTCCTGGAAACTTCTTAACAGATCGGAAATGATGATCTATCTATCTATCTATCTATCTATCTATCTATCTATCTATCTATCTATCTATCTATCTATCTATCTATCTATCTATCTATCTATCTATCTGTGCTGCACAAATAATCACAATTAACCTGAAATCACGCATAAAATGATTTGGCTTAGGGCGATTATGAAATCACAAAGGCTGCGATTATTTGTTATGCAGCTTGTCAGTGACGTACGGCTCTGTGATCAGTAGTAAATGCTGCTCCATCTGAAAGCACTGCGAGTTTGATTCGCTTAGAACGTGCATTTCGAAAAAGCAACATCTTTCAACGTCTTCCAACCAAAGACAACATTTATTAACATGTTTTTACTCCAAACTCACTTCATAACATCAATTGAGTGTTTGAAAGTGTTTGAGATGATGTGATATATTTCATAGTATTCTATACAGTGACAAAAGGTTATGTCCGATAAACCTTATATTGTCGTAGCCGTGGGTTTATTTGTCATGTTTAATCAAAGCGTTTCAATCTTCAGTTTATTCAGCTACAGCAATAGTATAATGCCCATAAGGATTTACTGGAACAACGTGCGTTACCGTACTTCAGGGGGGCATATTTGGAGTTTCTGTGCGAGAGTGCCCTCTGGCTTTCAGATGGAGCATCATTTACTACTGATCACAGAGCCATGCTTTACTGATGAGCTGCTAATTATTTTATTTTTTTTAAGTAAAAAATAAATAAATAATCGCAGCCTTTGCCAAACCGCGTAGTGTTTCATTTCGAGTAATCATGCAGCCCTACTTTCTATCTTTCCACCTGTCTATCCATCTATTTGTCTTCCTATCCATTCATCAATCCATCCATACATTTGTCTATCCATCTACCAGATAACTAATCAGATAACTTTCTCTACTAACTCGCCATCACAGAGGTTGACCTGAAAGAGAAACCTGTCTGTAGAAGGAGACCGTTTAAGCTAATGCCCACTACAGCGCCCCTACTGGCCATGCTAAGAATGCAATGTGTAGTCCATGCACTGTGCACTCTGAGTTGCGTGTTGAAATATTTTAAAACAACATGTAAAGCATGTTTAAGGATTACAATATTTTCCACAATGCAAGTCTCATAATCACTTTTTCAAGATTTAAATGACATCTGAGAATGTCAGGTAAAAATATATCCAAAAACACATGGATTTTAGATGTTTTATCATCACTAGCTGTCTGAGTTCCTCAGGAAATGTACACCTCATCACACGTAATGCCACAAGTCTCACGATTACTGTTAAAAGCAGCTGAAAAGGTTGAACCCTGAATGCATTTCTATGAAAAATGCAACAACCCAACTAAAACATTCATTGTTTCACAATGTGAACGATATACAATTTTAAAAAATAACATGCTATAAACGTTGGTTTGTATGATACCATGTTATTGCAAACACAGTGTGCATTCTGGCAGAGCGAGGGCTGTATGGCCTTTGGGTATTCACTGTAACAGCACACAAACTGCTCACAAAAGCAACCAGCAGAGCCCTGATGAAAATCACACCATTACATCTGTAATTAACAGCATGAATTCCTGCCACAAAACCGCTTCAACGTCTGAATAACATCCCTGATCCATGCGCCCACAGGAGAGCCAATGCACGTTCCCACAATGCACTGGGGTAGCAGGACTGATGGAGCTTTGGAGCTCAATTTCCAACACAATCATCCTCATTTCAGACTGAAAATGCCAGTGAGATTCTGCTGCAGTCTCTTTAGTGAAAGAAGAGAGAGAGAGGAAAAGAGGGGGAGAAAAGAATGGAGGCGGACAAAGAGCGTCTTTTAACAGCAGTTTAACAGTCACCTGGAGGGCATGAAGGACACGGGAGAGAAAGGAGACAGTATGTGTGAAAGAATAAGTGTGAAGGATATGCGCTCTCACAACCTAATATCACACAAATTTACTGGCTCTTTTATAAACATTCACTATCTTTATCACTTACACTCATTTAAACTAAACCTTTCCCTCTCGGAAATGTTCTTTACTGTACAGATCTCTCTCTTTTTAATTAAATACAAATTACAGTATTAATAACAGTATTTTTTGTCGCACTTTAGGCATAGTGCACTGCCAAAACAGATTACAAAGATGAAAACTTGAACACAAAAAACTGACAATGAAATACAGACAAAAATAATGTACAACTCTACATGATGAGAGTGCTATTTGTGTTTTTGTTCGTGGATTTATTGACTCAACCACCTTTTTGTTGAGTTGATGATACAAAATGCAATAGATAAAAACACAGGAACGTACAAAACCATTCAAAGTTTGGGGTTAACATTTTAAATTGTAATAATATTTCACAATATTACTATTTTTGATCAAATAAAGTAAAAGCAAAATAGACCATTATATAAAAAAGTCAGTGACTGTCTCTCACACACAGCTCTGTGTGTCCTCTACAACATTAAATGATTCTCAGATATATAAATATATATATATTGCAGTATTACTTAAAGAATGTTAATGGTCTTACCTCTATGTCTGTTTGTAGTTTTATCAAACATTAGCATGGCATCCTCTACCTGAAAAAACAAAACAAAGCACACACTCATGAGACAAAGAACATACTGTACAAAGTATATGGTGCTAAAAATTTATCATGATAGGAGATGATCATTTCGCTAATTTGGTACTGACCAGGACGACAATGTTCTGCTAGTATTCACCACAGGTCAGCAAATGAGGCAGTAAAGATAATGTTGACGTGTGAGATTAATTCAGTGGTTTTAAAACACGGACAATATATCCATTTCATTCTGTAATGCATCTATAAATCAAATCCAGATGGGATGTTTAACAAAAGTAAAGTCATTGGAACTCTTTATATTATGGAATTTAAGTATTGCATCACTCTCATCAAGTATAAAATATCAGAATCTTTTTCAAACATTGATAAGAAAACCAGATCATCAATAAGAAGATCAGATGTCAAGCAGCACCTTTGTATAACAAACATTTCCGTCATAACAAATGTACTACAAAGTTTCTGTAGAGCAGCACTGATGCCTTGCTGTATTTTCAGTTTCCTTGCTAACAGGACAATTGCATGACAAGAAACCTCTGAATGATGCAGGCAGATTCTTAAAAGAAAACACACACACAGACAATCCTGCAGAGAGACGGCAGAGTCTAGAGTAATTTGCCCTTCATGACTCACAAGAATACCAGAGAGAGAGAGAGAGAGAGAGAGAGAGAGAGAGAGAGAGAGAGAGAGAGAGAGAGTGAGTGTGTGTCAGTGTCAGGGGGAGACAAAGCGGTCCATGTGTCCGTGCACTGCCTGCCTCCTGGATACGGTCGCTAGGTAACATGAGGAGTTGTCTGAGTGTAAGAGACAGACTGTCCAGCACAGCGGGGGACCCTAGTATGAGGCTGGTGGGTAGAAACACACACACACACACACACACACAAGGGTCATGGTGTGTCTTTAATAGAGGAGAATTAAAATATCACAGCAGCAGGAGTCAAACCTGCACCGCCCACACGAGCACCATGGCTAACCCATACACACATTCAAGCGGTTCCACCTGGAGCAATGTGGGGTTAAACACTGTGATCATGGACAAAATGAGAACAGACATATTTATGAAACTATGGGTTAACAGCTGGAAGCAAACCTGAGCCTGCTGCTCTCAGAGGAAACAAGAACAGACAACAGCAGACCCTACTATACTCGTCTAGTCGATTCTACTTCATATCATATCAAATCATATATCAGACAAGTTCACACCATATCAGACGAGACCAGTTCATACTATACCAGTCTAGACTCACCTATTGTAGTTCATTTCACATAATATCATACCAGACGAGTCCATACTATGAATACTATACCAGTCTAGTCTATTGTAGTTCATTTCATGACACCATATATTAGGCAAGACCAGTCCAGTCCATCCATACTTTACTATACCAGACCACACAAGACCAGACTAGTCTACTCTAGATTGTACAGTATCATGCATCTCATCCGATTAAACCAATCCAATCTAGTCTATAGACATTTATATTATATCACATCTTATATCCGACCAGACCAGTCCATTCTAATCTATGACATACCATATCAGACCAGACCATTTCATACTATACCCGTCTAGTCTATATCATAACACTTAACACATCATATATCAGACCAGATCAATTCAGTCCAGACCATATTATATATCAGACCAGGTCAGTAGTCTAGTCCATACAGTACCATAACAGCCCATATTAAATCAGACCAGTCCAGCCTATTGTAGTTCATATATCATACCACATCATATATCAGACCAGACCAGTCCATTCATGCAAGACCAGATCAGGGCAGCGTTTCTCAAAAGCATTGTGAGCTAAGTTGATAGAACCATTGCCACTAATGGTCTCTAGTACGATGATCTGCTTAGGCTTACAATGTTTTTGGGACACGCAGCCAAAATCAGTCTAGATAGTCCATATAATACCATACCAGTCCAGTTCATATCTGTCATATCAGATCAGACCAATCAAGCCTAATCTATTGTACCTCGTATCATTTCAGATCATATATCAGACCAGACAAGACCATAACATGCCAGACCAGTCTAGTCTAGATCATTGCAAAACATCATATCAGACCAGACCAGACCAATCCAGTGAGTCCATATCATAAATCCGACCAGATCAGATTAGTCTAGTCCATACAGTAGCATACCTGTCCATATCTCATCTAATACATCATATCTCATCATATATATTCTATATCCTATATCCTATCCTATTCCCAGTCTAGTCTACACCAGCAATCTAGGAATTTTTAATGTGATTCCTCAAACATCTGAAAGACCTCAAAACATGCTCATGGAGTTTAAGTGTGCTTGTATACTGTCGTTTGCACACACAGGACACCAGAGAAGTTGTGAGAAGATCAGAAATGAGTCACACACCAGTAGCGCACATTGAGCTGGTGAAATCAGTGTAGCACTGCAAGTCTTTTTCAAAAGTGTCTGTCACTGGACTGCTGAAATGCCTCTCTGCCTCTATCTGATGGGAGGTTAAGGACCTCTTCTCCCACACACACACACACGCACACCTCTGTGCTCCTGAAAGGAAATCTGAAGAGGCAGACAGAGCTCTTATCGCTCTTAAAGGAGAAGTGAAACTCTACTGGACTCTCTGGACTTTGTAGTCCAATATAGTCCATATTTGTAGAAATAAAGGAGAAAAGTCGACTACCTGCAGCTAAATGTTTGAGAAGATGCTTCCATCACACAGAGGGGTAAAAGCAGCTTATGTTCCTGTCAGAAATGTCAATATGATTTTAAACATCTCTAAAAGGGCAGACACATTCATACAGGTAAGATCACATATAAAGCACCATAAAGACAGGAATTATGAATAATTAATCAGAGAATCTGCAGCATTAATAAAAGAGCAGGGGAGAAATTGATTTTACAGGAAAGGAAACACACCCTGACAGCTGTATGATCAACCACAACTTGAGTTCCCACACCTTTTGACCAATAAATTTCCATCAATTCCACCATGACTATTCCGGTCATTTGTGATTACTGGAGAAGCATTTTTAATCATTTTATAGATACTGCACTAGAACATTAGGAGCTGCGCATAATTAGACAATCCAGCATAACTAAACTTTTTAGAATTTAATTAATGACAATTTACACTAATAATTAAATTCACCGATATTTACAGCTTCTGTGACTGTGGGAACCTTGAAATTACCCACACAATCTCACATGACTATATCATTTGAAAATCAAATGACAGAATAACCGTTGAGTCACATGCACCCTGAAAATGTCGACTCTCTTTCTGTGACCCTCAATCTTTCATGAAACTTTCAATAATCAAAATTTAAGCACGTGTTCAACACATAACTTATACATAGCATAACTATGTTAATTTCTGAATAAGGAAACCAAATATTTAGAAGGATTTCAACTCAAATTATGAGTCAGAACCTGAAAGACAAATACTAATGCTAATATGTACATGTGGGTACTAGGATGTATCAGGAAATCGCTTAGATTGTTGACAAAACATTTAAAAAATACAGATTAAAAAAAAAACGATTCATTGTCGGCACCAATAGCCTCATGGGCAACGCGCCGACATATATTGTGCTTCACGGAGCTTTCCCGTTCCACTCTCTCTCTCTCTCCCACCTCTCTTCCTGTCCACTCTACTATCCTATCATAATAAAGGCAAAAATCGCCAAAAATACATCTTTAAAAAACTGATTCATTGATAAATTCACTTCAAAATGTTTTCAGAGGTCCTTGTGCAGCAATGCATGTTTCAAATATTACAGCAATTCCAATTTGTCATGCACCTCACAGTTTTACAATCTCATTTACAGTTAAGCAATATACCAATGCTTTTGCAAATCGGTTCAACAGAATCATCTAAAAAGAACCGGTTCAAAAGAAATATTTGTTAAATAGTTAAACAGTAGAATTTGTGGGCGAAAAAAAAAAAGAATGTGATCTCAAATCAAACACCCACGCAATCTTATGCCTAAATGACAACGATTCGGTTATGTCTATTAAACCTTTAACAAGCAAGATCACAGCTAACATTCAAATTTGCATTGGTGCTGCCGCTGAGCCAGAGAGGGCAGTTGTCATGTATAGAATTTACTCTATCAAAATAGAGTAATTCACCTTTTGAAAGTAACTTGATGCTTCAAATACAAATCGTATCAATTACATCTTTAAACCAGTAGGTGGCGACAAGTGACTGTCAAAAAAATGCATTTGTCATTGAATCGTTCATTCAAGGGATTTGTTCAAAAATGCAGAATAATCAAGTAATAAAACAAATGAAGTCTTTCAATCATTCTTTCAAACCTATTTAAAAAAAATATCAAATGAAATAAATATTTTTTCATAGACAACTTGTCTGATTTACATGAGTAAATTACATTATTTTGTTTATCTGTCACGGAATCGTGAGAGAATAGTGATTATCAATTTATCCAGAATCATGCAGCTAAAACTATTAAAACTGTTATAGTTAATTAAAATAAAGCTGAAATAAAAAATACAGTAGATGTAGAAAAAACTTTTTTTTTTAAACTAATTAGAAATGTTGACTTGGCGACTAATTGAAATAAAATACTAACTAAACACTGAAATACTATTGAAATACTTAAATACTAAAATTACTAAAAACTGAAAAAAATAAATTAAAGCTAAACAGATTTTTTTTTTAAATATTAATAAATAGTGAATACTATAATATACACTACCGTTCAAAAGTTTGGGGTCAGTGAGAATTTTATTTTTTGGAGGAAAGAAATCAATACTTTTATTTATCAAGGACAGTAAAGACATTTATAATGTTACAAAAGATTCTATTTCAAACAAATGCTGTTCTTTTGAACTTCCTATTCATCAAAGAATCCTTAAAAAAAAAAAAAACTGTACAACTGACAGACCAACAACTGTTTCAACATTGATAATAATAATAAATGTTTCTTGAGCATCAAATCCTCATATTATACTGATTTGTGAAGGATCATTTGACACTGAAGACACTGACACTGGTGATGCTGAAAATTCAGCTTTGATCACAGGAATAAATTACACTTTACTATATATTCACACAGAAAACAGCTGATTTACACTGGAATAATATTTAATACTATAACTGATTTTTGTTGTATTTTTAATCACATGGTTAGCAGAAGAGAATTCTTTTTAAAGTATTTAAAATCGTACCGACCCCAAACTTTTGAACGGTAGTGTATAATATTATACATAAATAATATAAGATCAATTAAGTTAAATATAAGTATATAAATAATACTACAATAACACTGCCTAATGCTACAGACTGAAAGCTGAGACCACACACACACGCATGCAAAGAGGATTTCTACTTCAGTTCGCATTAAACATAGATTAAGTATAGAGAGAGAAAAAACCCTCGCTCTCCTCTTCCTCTAAAACTCATGAGCTCTCTCCAGGGATTGCAGCTCACATACAGTATCAATAATTCACCATTCTGAAAGAGAAACACATTTATGATTTGTATTTGAAATGGAGTTACGGGAGATGTAATCCAGCCTGACTGGGCAGGATAGATTTCGGAGAGGACTAGGAGATGAGCGCTGAGGAATTCCCCATCTTACTGGCTCAGGGCGAGAATGTAACGCATGAGCGAATGATCTCTCATCTGATCCGGGATCAGTTCGCATCACAACTCTGCAAAGAGCACACCACATGTATCTGACACACACAGAATGTTTGTACTGAAGGCTGTACAGGTGGAATCACAGCTCATTAAAATACTTGCACAGAACATCCCTAAGCTTTCCAGAATAGAAATAAAGAGGAAAAAAGAGATGAGGTGAATGAGAACACAAACCGATTCAGTACCTCTCAATGAACTACAACCAGGAGAGAGATTCAAATCTCTTTCTTTGACTTTTTTTTCATACTCCTTCTTTATTCACTATTTCTATTGTTTATTGCTTTCGGTTTATGTCCTTTCGTTTATTTATTCTTTCTAGTGTTTGTTTATCCAATTACTCATTCATTCACTCTTTTACTTTCTGTAACATGCAGGACAGGTAAACTCAGGGGCTGTTAACACGACAACGTTTTCAACTAAAAACGTAAAACTTTTTATGCGTGTTCGTTTACATGACAACAGCGTTTTGGGTGCCTGAAAACGCAAAGTTTTGAAAACGGGTTTCAAAGTGCAAGTTTTTGAAAACGGTCTCCGTGTAAACGGCAAAAACGCGAATCTGTGAAGACGATGACGTCATGCATATGCACATTACGTTTTCAATCTATAGTGTTTCATCGCCATCTAATGGCCCGGCAGCAGAATACAGCGCTTTTAGTCTTTTTTGCGGATCCGTGTGAATGGGGATCATTTTGACAATGGTGTCTGTGCGCTGAAAACTCAAAGGAAAAACTTTGCTTTAAGCCTATCGTTGTCGTGTAAACGTACTCTCAGAATCCAAGTACCAAGATCTAAAGACAGGTTAAATTTAATGATATAAATGATAAAGGAATAGAAGAAAACACTGAGACCAAACTGAGACCAAACATACACACATCATCCATGGGAGAACAACCGACAAGAAACATAGGAAACACTGGGGTATATATATATATATATATATATATACACATACATACATGCATACATACACAGACAGAGTGTAACAAAGCTTAACAAGGTAATGAGGAACACCTTGAGGCAATCAAGGGAAATCAACAAGAAAACTACAAAGAACTACAAACATGGCACATGAGACAGGAAATAACAAAAGCCCAAACATGTCACAGGAAACATTTAACAGTTTCATTCACTCGTTCTCTTCCATTTTGATACCACTTGATTAGGGATGCACCGATATGAAAATTTTGGCTGATACCAATAACTCTTTATATTTGAAAGCCGATACCCAATATATTGGCAGATAAATCTAAATCCAAATTTGTATTTAATTTTTGAGAGCCTGGTTAAAAAAAAAAAAACAGTCTCACCATTAAAAGCCATGTATTATTATATTTATAATTATTATTATTATAACAATTATCTTATCAATCTTCAATCTTAGGCATGCGTCTGTCAAGAATGACAATGCTTGGGTAGTACACATTAATCCATGTTGGTTAACTTCAACCGTCTTTCCCTCAACTTTAGAAGGTTGTTGGCGTGGTCTAGTTGTCTTCCTTTGTGAAGTTGAGCCCTCCACTGATCCCGATTCCTTGATGCTACGATCCATGATTCAGGTTGAATGCCAAAGTTTGAGTACATCTTTACAGCGAACCTTTGGTCTACCAGTGTGATGAGTTCCCTCTTCCAGAACGCCATGGAGGATAGAATGAGGGATGCGGGAAGGTGGCATTCTGTTTACATGTCCTGCCCATCTAAGACGAGTAAATTTGAGCCTAGATGATAGAGGTCCTGAATTAGTTATTTTAAAAAGTTCCTCGTTTGTCATCTTGTCTTCCCAGGTTTTTCCTATGATGAACCGTATGTTTCTGGTGTGGAAAGCACTGAGTCTACTTTCTTGTGGGCGATAGGTTGGCCAGCTTTCTGCTCCGTAGAGGAGAATGCTCAGGACACAGGCTTCATAGATTCTGACTTTAGTTCGGACAGACAGGAACTTATTCCGCCAAACTCGTTTAGTGAGTCTTCCAAAGGTAGAAGCGGCTTTACCAATTCTGGTACTTAATAACAATTAACAATTATAATGTTCTTCTTATAATATTATGTAGTCTAATATGGCAGACTTGCGCTGCACATGTTGCACTTAACTGTATTTTCCTTTAAGTGATTCCAATCATATTTCAAGCAATTGAAAAACATCATGGCGAACAGTGCACATTTGAAGCGTCTCAGCTGAAATAAATAAATCATATTTATCGGCTTTAATATACCGGCCAATTTTTTTTATCAGGCCGATAACAATAACTTTCAAATTGAACATATATCGGCCGATACCGATATGGTGGCCGATATATCGTGCATCCCTACACTTGATAAGTTCATCATAATTTTACTAGCATTAACAAACCTTATTAAATAAAAGGTGAATCAAATAGTTTGAAATGTCCTGACACTTAACCCGCTTTTCCACCGCTCTCATTGCTTAACTGTTCCATTCTCTGCCCATCCGGCCCAGCCGATACAGATATGGTTTCATTTTCCACTGTTGGACTGATGAAAGAGCTTGTTGGAATGTTATACAAATGCATCAGTCGTTGCTTTGGTAAAGCAAGAGATTACAGATGGTATGAGATGTAAATAGCAACCGTGTTATGGAGGATGATCAGATATTTCTTTTAATTTTATTATTAACTTCACTACACGCATTATACCAGCACAGTTCAGAGAACGGTGGTCTCTGTTCTCCAGACCAAGAATCGTATCGTGCTGAACCAAGCTCAAGTGGAAATAGAACTGGAACCATTCCTTAGCGTTCTGAGAACCGTTCGGCCGGATGGTGGAAAAGCGCCGTTTGATTCACATTTTCAAATATGGTCTGTTCAAAAGTTTGGGTCTGCAAGATTTTGTTTCTAAAAGAAGTCTGTTGTATGTCAGAATGAAAGCTGTTTTGTATCTCTTGGCATATATGTTGTATTACGAAGTTTCGATTCTGTGTGCATGCATTTTCAAATACTGTTGATTTTTACTGCTTGCTAGAGAAAGACTCTAATGATGCATCACAAAATGGGCATTGCAAATGTTTTCTGTCTCTTGCGGTAATCAATATAGAAACACTGGAGACTGATTCTCTACAAAAAAAAAAAAAAAAAATTCTGATGACCATTTTATCCGCCAAGTCAGACGAGACAGAAATTACAGTCCTCCGAACAGACCCTCAAAAACATGGATGAGACAGATTGCATTCAAACTATGGCTGCTGCAATCAGATAACTATTTCTCTTTCTTAAAATAATTAATTACTCAAACAAATTACAGAAAAAAAGAGGCTGATTTCAAGACTCAAATCTACATTTTCTTTCACAGGGTTCAGAAACATCTGCGCTTCGGTAACTGTCGAGTAAATATTCATGAGCCCTTGGTTCCTCAGCCAACCAGGACAAAGATGAACTGATGCATATTCTATAGGAGACCTTGGCATGTCCATTGTTACCACGGCACCGAGAGGCTGTGGAAGGGCAGCGATGCTCAGGGCATGGGGGGGGTTGACAGGGGCGGTGGGGGGTGCCACTCAGAAGGGTCCATAAGGGACAGATCTGTAGGCAAAGAACTATGGCAACATCCATCAGAACGCTTTTTATAGAGACAAAGCTGCCAAGGAGGACAATTATGGGTCATTTTATTAAAAGGCCTTTAATTTATCCAGGCTGTGCAGAAACTCACAAAATCCATTTATTTATCACATGTAGTAAAGGTGAAAATATTGTCTTTCTGGGTTCAAAAACATACTTGGAGAAATGAGAAATTCCTTTATCCATGAGAAAATGTTTTAAAACAAGTGCCTGCTTCGTTGTTATGCTTCACAAATCAGGATTTATTTTTTCCCTTTTATAAATACCCCCCCCCCCCCCCACCACCACCACCACCATCCTCTCATTCACTTATCTGCACGCTAATTATATTAATCAACAGGAAAAGCGGTTAATAAACCTGCTAATTGGTATGTAAATAAGATCCTCCTGACATTAACTGTGCCACAACAACTTTAATTTAAATAAATATAAATATGTCAGTATTCATTTAGCTCCGTGACGACTCCCAGCGAACGGCAGAGCAGCCGATATCTCCCTTTCCCTCCTCCCTCCGGCCCCTGCAATCTATTCATCTCATTTTTCTTCATTCCTTTGCGAAAGCGTCTGACAGCATCCAAGAGCCTGAACCGTCTCCACCAGCAGCAGCCAGTAAAAGCACATTTCCATCAGAGCTGACCGATCGATAGCAGAGCGAAGAAACAGAGGGAGACAGACAGACAGACAGAGAGAGAGAGAGAGAGAGAGAGAGAGAGAGAGAGAGAGAGAGAGAGAGAGAGAGAGAGAGAGAGAGAGAGAGAGAGAGAGAGAGAGAGAGAGAGAGAGAGAGAGAGAGAGAGAGAGAGAGAGAGAGAGAGGAGACAGACAGAAAGGAAGAGAGCAGTGATGCACAAAGGGCTGAAATTTTTTAAACAAAAATGCTAATTTTGTATTTTTATATTAAAAAGAAAATTATTTTAATTGGCACTAAAATAACTAAAATAGGCTACAACAGCTTTATAAAAGAATGTTAAATATATATTTTAATTAATAATATTTTAATAATTAAATATAAATTACTATGAATAAAATGTGTGTAATTAAATAAAATATGAAATATAAAAATGATTTTAAAAAAAAATGTTAAATACTTTTAGAAATAATATATTCAAAATAATATTTAACCTACATAGTAAAAGTTGGCAACAGCTTTTCTTCTATAAATACACTGGGAAGACAGAGGGTGATCGAAGTGTTAAGTTTGGCATGAAGCTTTAATGCACAACTGAAACGCAAGTACAAACTGAAACAAATTTGCAAACGCATTTGAATTTTGACTGCAAAATTAAGCGTGCGCTGTGCTGTTGCGCCTGTCTGTTTGGATTTCTTCACGAGAGTCTCACCACACATTCAGAGAGGGTTCACGTGTCTCTGTTCATTTATCATCCATCATTTACATTTGGCTACATTAGATCCAATTAAACCTGGATCGTTCCAAATCGGATGTTTAAGTAATGGCCTCTGGTCTGTTTGTATGTTGATGACAGGCAAACGGGAGAACCAAAGTTATTCTATTTTAAAGCTGCACAAAAGTATGTTTGAATTTTTGAAAATCTGGTTTGAGCGCAGCAGATGATTAACAGATGGATAGGCGGTCCTTCACTGTTGGCCGGGATGCATCAAAGTTTAAACCAACAATGTGACGTAAATACATGCATTTCTGAGTACCCTGAAATGTGTTTTGAGTGATCATGAAAAGTTTTGGACCATGTTTATACCTGTATTCAGCTCTGCCAACATGCAATCAGATCACTCAAAAAGGAAAATAACGGGTGCAAACAGGGCTGAAGGAATGAATAGAAGGACAGAGTGAGAAAGAAAGAGATGCAAAGAGATCAGGTAGATGCATGGGGAACGAGAGAGACAGAGAAAGAGACAGACAGAAAGAAAACTAAAGACAGATAAACAGAAAGGGACAGACAGACAGATGGAGAAAAAAGGAAGATGGATGGGGAAGACAGACCGATGGAAAGAAAGAGAGAGAAAGACAGACATAGAACACAGTGAGGAAAAGAGAGGCAGAGGGAGAGAGAGGGGCTTTCTGTCATTTTCAATGTAATGAGAAAAGTAATGGCATTTTGACTCTTTTCTCTCCAGACTGTGATTGGAGGTGAGGGCCAAACAGAAATTCCCATCAATCCTCTTTCTCTCTCTGGCTCTGGTCAAAAACCAACAGAGCTGCCTTAGGAAACATTTGCTGCAAAATATGCTGCCATATGCATTTCAAATGCATGCTGTTCTTTTCATTAAAAAAAAAAAATCCATAAAAAAGGATCAGTTTCCAGAAAAATAATAAGCAGCACATCACATTGATAATAATAAGAAATTTTACTTAGCCGCAAATCAGCATATCAGAATAAATTCTGAATGATCGTGTGACACTGAAGACTGGCGTAACAATGCTGAAAATTCAGCTTTGCCATCAGAGGAATAAATTACATTTTTAAAATATATTAAAATAGAAAGTTTATTTTAAAACAATAATATAGTATTAAAATGTTACCGTATTTTGCACAGATAAATGCAGCATGGGTGAGCAAAAGAGACTTCTTTGAAAAAATATTACAAAATCTTATTGTCCCCAAACACTTGAGTGGTAGTGTATATACAAGTACTGAAAAGTATCAACAGAGAACACTTCCACCCCATTAAAAATGGCCAAAACCAGGATTTTGCTGGCAATATCAAATTCATCAACAGTGAAAATTCACAATGTTTTTCCTTTTTTCTTTTACTAATAACTGGAAATGGCAAAAACATTTGCAATCCAGCAGCCAAAGACTTCCATCTGGCATATGTGCACATCCAGTACAACAAAACTACGCAGATAGATGTACTACATCGCTTCTCTCCACAAAACAGACCCTCTCCACCTGTTCTTAAACAGCTCAGATCCTTCAAGACCTTTAAGAGGATCTCCATTTTATCAGCGGAACCACTGACAGTACGTAATAAGGTTCCAGACAAAGCAAAAATAAACTGAATTTCTCCTGTGTCAGTCTGATAATCTGCTCTAAAATGGAAATGCATAAAGAGCTTAAGAACTGAATCAATTGTATCTGCTTAATTACGTTCATCTCCAGTGTTTTCTTTCAGATTAGGCCCTAATCTCTCTTAAATGCCCTTTCAATAATAATATGACACATTCCATCACGATGGAAAAGAATAGCTAAAATGTCAGTCAAATCATTCCTTTGCCATCTCTCAGATGTAGGGAAACCGTGCCAGCTGTTTTTTAATAACACGTCCTTTTTTGTCACGGCAGACACGGGAGTTCTTATTTGAATCCGGCACGACATTGCTGTATTTATTTCATCTTGGATTAACATGACAGCTAGTTTTGTCAGGGGGGTCTTTAATACGACGGAGAGGAGCCGTTTGTGCCACTGTAATTCGCACCGCTAATATATGAGAGAGATGTTGCTTTCTCTCCCTTATAGAGCAGAGCATCAGAGGATAAACACAGAGGAGCGAAACCTCTTTCTCGGTCTGTCTTGTCTTCAGTAGGTTTTTTTTACTCCGCTCCTGAGGCGGTATGTAGGTTTCAGATCTGTCTGTATGTTAAATCACACACCAACTGCAACTGACAACTTAGAAAAGCTCTACTTCTGTGACTATACAGCATACATTTATAGAAGTTCAATGGATCAAACACTCATATGATGTTGTGTTGCATAGGATCTGCACATATTTCCGGATTTCATTAACACCACCACAACCTGCACACACACCATGTTTTATGGAGAAATTCCATAGAATTTCCATAGACATGATTTTTATACTATACAAACTGTATATTCTAGCCCCTAACCCTAGCCAGCACAGAAAACTTTCTGCATTTTTACATTTTCAAAAAACAGCACGTAGTAAGATTTATAAGCCGTTTTCTTCATGGGGACCAAAAAATGTCCACATAAGGATAAACATTTCGGCTATTCCCATCTTTGTGGGGACATTTTGAACCCATAACGCAGGGAATACCTGAAGCCCACACACACACACAAATCCTACACCATTTTTTCCCTAGTGTATTAATTTATTTAAAAAAAAAAAAAAATCTCACTGACCCCAAACTTTTGAACATTAGTATCTATGGGTTATGGTTCATTTGTACTGCATTACAGATTTTTCACCAAAAACACCATCTACACAAAAATTTCAGCTAATTTGAAACTGTCATATTCTCTAGATATCATTATCAACAAATGTCAATATCTGAGTCGAATTAATTACTCTTCAAAACAAAATCAAGTACAAAGAAAAAATGACAGCCAAAGAACATTCAAATCATTTTGTATCAGAGCACCACTGATAACAGAATCCATCAAATTGGATTCTCTCTATCTCTCTCTCACTCTCTCACACACACACACAAAGACAAAGGATGTGAGGTCACACTCTGTACAGGTGTTGAAGGAAATGCAGGACAGTGATGAGTCTCCCTCCACAGGTTTGGCGTCTCTGTGCTAGTCCTGATAAGATGTAATTCACACCTACTCTGAGTCCACCATGAGAAGGTTTATCCTCCTCTAACACCCCCAATTACCATGACAACATCACAATTCTCCCACCAGACGACAACCGTTTTAACCTGTGTCATTTTCTCTTTAATTTACACACCATGTAAGACTGAAGACTGTTATACGGTGTGTGTGTGTGTGTGTGTGTGTGTGTGTGTGTGTGTGTGTGTGTGTGTGTGTGTGTGTGTGTGCGTGCATGCGTGCGTGCGTGTGTGTGTGTGTGCGTGCGTGCGCGTGTGTGTGTGCGCGTTTCCTCAGGCCCACCCACTGCTGGCTGCGACTGAATGGGTTTCAATGTCTTTCATCCAAGATTTATAAAAACACCAACAAAACAAACAGGGTTTACTGGCAGGACAGACATTCAGAAAATGACTATGGCAATGTGAGGATTATATTGTTCTTTGAAGCCCGGAAGCTTCCAGCTCCTAGATGCCAGTAAATCATGAATCTGTTTTTTATTCAGAAGGTAAAGAGTCTCTAATAATGATGACAGACTTCTAAGGAAAGTTTGATTTTAAGAAAGAAAGAGAAAGAAAGAGAGAAAGAAAGAAATCATCAGACACAAACACGGTCACTCAAAGGAACTACAATCAGCAGGTGATGTCACTTGGGGGTGGGCACAGCAGGTAGCCAATCAGGCATAGCAGGAGAGCTGTCAATAAAAACATCTAACTGTGCACAATACCAGAGGGACTATGAGACTCACATCTTCTCGTGTAAGTTAGGCCATGTATTCCCAAAAGAGGTTTCTAAAATTGTCGATTTCTGTTGAGGCCCAACGTCTGTCTGACAACACAATAAAAGTGTTATAAAAGAAGTTAAATGTAGGGTAGGCCTTTTTTTTCTTCCATAAACACTTTTTGTTATACTGGTTAAAACTCTCTTCACATCCTGATAGCAATCAATAATAGAAGTGGTCTAAAAAAATTATATATTATCTTCTATAGAATTCTCAAAACAAAAAAAATGTTTGTCCAAACATTGCATTCGGTCCGAAAGCTATGATAGAATGTCCTACCGGCCAGTCAGCATATGTATTTCCATACTATTTGTATTTCCATACACATCCTCAGAGTAGGATTTATGCATTTCTATGCCAACACTATCAACGCCAAAATGAACCTGCAGCAGTCAGGTGGTACGACTAGAGCTCTTAAAGTCGTTTACGTTCATTATTATTTTAATATTATGTGCTTTGAGACATGAGGTAATTTAATACCATCTCTCAAGACGCTTAGTTGAATCTCCTCTGGCTATTCGCGACCTGCACGCGTTCATGTGATTTGAAGGAGGCGTGGCTTTGGAGACGCTCTGAAGGGAGGGTGGGAACTAATCCTTTCAAAGCAAGCTTGCTATTGCTAGCCTCTCCAAAAATTACCTCTCCAACCTTTAATAAGAAAAGACAAAGACCCACCCACTGATATTTACTAAAAAGTAATTATTAAAAGATATTTAAAGATATAAGATATTTACCACAATTCATACGTATATTATACGTTTTATGTAGTTGATACTATGATGAGTTTTGCCTCAGCTAGCCTGCAAACTTAACATTACAGTATTGATGTATGTTTACTGTAGTTTTTGTAAGCTCTTGCTTTTGTAAGAATGTTCAACACCCCTTATGAAAATTATCCATGATTTTGTGATCGATTACTATTTGTATTACCATATTTTTCCGACAAATTAAAAATTAAATGGTGGATAACATCCTATATATATAAGAAAAAATACAAAAAACATACCACTCTGAAACTTCCTATGAAATCCGTGCTTGCAAAGTCCGTGCATGAAATTCGTTCAGCACGATCCTCTTGTTCATTAACATTGTCAGGGTCTGAATCGGGCTTGAATTGGTTTGAAATTGACGCCATATCTAATATTTACATCTGGGTAGAGCTCGCGATTTTGAAGGGGTGGGACATTTTGCCAAACATGTGCTAATTACAACACACAACCAATGACAGGACATTTTGTTTTTCCGAGGGAGGGGATTTATTGAAAACAACGTGTTCAACCAGACAGGAGATAGAGAGGAGCAGTAATAAATGTAAAACGTGTGAAAAATGTTTTTTTTTAACAATCAAGCATGAAAACTTATTCTAGTACACCCCAAAAACAAAATCAAGACTTCGTAAAAGGGCATAATAGGACCCCTTTAATTTTTTGTGTAATAAATTCTGTTTAATCAACATATTTCTTACTAAAGTTACTTTTTGTATTGTCTATTTAATGCTTTTCTCATCGAACACAACGATGACTTTAAATTATCTTTTGGGGGGGGTAATTTCTCAGCCAAAATTAATGTGTGATTAATTAATCAGCACAGCATGTAATTACATAAAAAAAAAGAAAAAAAACATCATCTCTTGACTGATAAAAGTAGGCAGGTCTTTCCAAAACAGTGTTACAGTAGATATTAAAGTAGGCAGGCCTATCATTCCTTGTACCCACAGCATATCAGAAGAGTCCAACCTCTCTTCCATATTCTCTCTTCTTCCATCTTCTCTTTTTCTGACTGTATTATGTCATGCATAACAAACATTAGTCTTTGCACCACTAAAACATGATAGACACCCCATGTACCATCTTCAATATAACATTTAATAAAAAATAAAAAATAAACTTTAAGTCGGATTTTTGTTATTTATTCACACATTCCTATGTAATTAGATGAAACTGCAAGTCTCAGAACATCTAAGCGCAGCAGGTGTGAACGCTTTCCGGACATTTAAAGGTGAATTAACAAAGACCAAAGCAGAACATTTTTAAGCTCCATTGCCTCTCTGTTGGTTTCTTTTCTTCATAAAGAGAACTCCTCATCTCAAAAGGCACACGCTGAAAGTGTGTGAGTGTGAGATTCGTTTATATCTGGCCCACTTCTGTTAACCTGCTATCAGACGGGGTGGCTTTCAAAGAGAACGCTCTGCGCTCTGAAGTTCCTCGCAGATTAATCTGAACCATTAAGCAAATGCTGCATAAATTGTCAGAGCAAAGCGGAAAGGAAGAAAACGAGAAGAGAACGGTGGCCCGGTGACCTGAGACGGAGAAGCACAAACCCCCAGAGGAGCGTTCAGGCTTCAGAAAGCATAGCGGCAGAAAAAAGGTTTTAATGTGAGAAAGAGCAAGAAAGAAAATTAAACTCTTCTACCTGTCTCCATGGAGTTCCAGGCGTATCTCAGTGTGTGTTTTAGATTTGTATGTGTATTTTAGGAGCATGAAGTTGAGTGTATTTGAGGTTGTGTGTTCAATGTAAGTTCATAATAATAAGGCTCAGTGGAATCCAACAGCAAACATGTTAGCATCACCATTACAGCAGGCGCCAAGAACTTCTGTTTGGATAACATGCCGAGAAGCAAACGACTCCCTCTGAAAGTAAGAGAGAGAGACAGGCTGGTTGCCAGCCTCATATTGCATTTGATCAGACATCCACAACACGTTGCCAATATGAATAAAACTCATCCAAGCTTATCCTTTCCTTACAGCATCAGATCAATCCGTCAACACACACCTCTAACAATAACTACACATGATCCACACAGAAGAAATCATCACAATATTCCAGCATATTCTTTCATCTGAGATTAACGCAGCTTTTACCTGAAGAAATTTGAAGTGGTATCACTGAATCACAGGGATTTTCTAGGAATTCCTTTTTTTTTTTTTATAGAACAGAAAACGTCAAATTCCAGCAGAGAATTCCAAGACATAGCCTAATGCTGCATCAAGGCTCATACCAAACCATGTTGTTCTTTGGCAGAGAAATATATGGACCGCCACGTTTTGAAAATGAACCAAGAACTAAACTACAACTCAAACAAAAGAGAGAAAGTGAGAAGGAAGATTAGCGTGACATGAGATTCTTTAATGAAAAATAAGCCATACAGTCCTGATCGAAGGGGACTAATGGCTTTTATTGATCAGCGGCACAGATTTTCTCTCTCATCTCCATTCGTAACTGACATCAGTTTAATTCAACTCAATTAAAACAACCACTCTGGATTTCTCTAACACCACTGAACCGGCTCCACCCACCATCTGGCTGAGCTCCACATCATTACCTCCTCTCCAGTCCAGTGACACCTGTCAACACCCGATGACGCATCCAGGGAGGACACAGGTGAGACACTGGCACTCTAGCACCAACTCTGAAATCAAGTAGAGACCCTCTTCACACAGGTCAGATCTGCATATCAAATTCTTTTGAAATCAAAATAAGGGAGAACATTTAGTACCATCTATATGCATTATTTAAAATGATACTAGTAAAATTAGAAAAAATGTTTGCATGTTTTTTTTTTGGCAATGTTTTTTCAGCTTTGCCATCACAGGAATACATTTATTTTTAAAATGTATTGAAGTAGAAAACCGTTATTTTGAATATTTCACAATATTACAGTATTTTACATTTTTAACCTTTTAATGGTAGTGTATTTTACTGTATGCACCTCATCTTCATTAAAAAAAAAAAAAAAAAATAGTTCAAATTATGTTGAAGTACATTGGTCAAACCAAGAGGCCAAACTGTGACAGTGTCCATAAACTCTAGGCAACTTTTTATGCGGGTTCCTAAATAATGGTAAAGATGTTTTCCTCATGGGAACCAGGTTGACCCCTAAAAAGATAACACACGGTGCCTCAGTACAGCTGTCACATGGGAACAGCACTAAGAAGCTTCTTTAGGTCAAGTGGTTGAACTCATATCTCACTCTCTTCCTCCGTCCATCAGGAAGCGATTCAACCTCTCTTCTCATTTCCTGCGTCGGTTGAAAAGAGCCCAAGACCTTGGGCGGGTGGCCATCTGTTCTCTTGCACAGACTCCGAGGACATATGAAACTCCCACAGCTGTCTGGCCTGATTAAAGTACAGCACAGCATCTGCACACAGAGATCAGATTCATATACACCATTCGTCTGCTCTGCGGCACGTCCCGGACTGTTATACTTGTGAAATATCAGCTCGTCGAGGAGTCGGAGCAGTGAGCTATCAGATTCTGATGGAATCGGGCCTCTGCTGAGAGAGAAAAGACTCTTCGTCACACTTCCTTGTCACCCCAGAGAAGCGGGGCATTGTGGGACTGCTGACATGAACGCACCAAATCCATAATTCATGAGTCATGCTGAACAGCCTGGCAAACATGCTGCTCGCAGCAATGACAACCCACCGCTGAACTGTGTTTCCCAGCGAGAACGTTTCCCCCGTCGGAAGCGAAGCGGGAATGGCGGCGTATCGAGAGAATGAATGAATATAAGGACCGTTGTTGTAAACTTGAGATCTCTTCCTCTGCAACTGCTGACGGTGACTTGAGAAAATCACGCTGCTAAATGAAAGCGGACAGAGCGCAACTTACGACTTTTTCCCCTCTGCTCTTCTTTGCGATTGCACTTTTTACAGACCTGTGAATGATCAAGAGCATCAACACAAAGAAAAAGACTTTCATCTCCTGACAGACATGGAGAGAAAGCACGTTGTATCATCAGCACACGGTAATTGCACAAAGCCTCCCTCTCTTTTCTTTGATTTCCGGCCGCTCTGACCGCTCTAACAATCTCTCTCTCTCACTCTGTGCTGGAGCTCAGGATCTGATCCACACAGCTTTACCTCAGTACACTACAGTTATTACGAGCAAAGTCTGGCGCCTCCATAAAGGATATGACCAACTCCAGCCTCAAACACAGCTGAGGAGACATGAGACGTCAGCTGCAAACCAGCCCAGGATGCATCAGAAATAATCCGCTGAGATCAATGTCTTGCTTTAATCCAGATCCTCTCCACTGAGGTCTGATCTTCACCTGACATTGTTAACACTGAGAATATCAAGACAGAAACTACAGAAAAGTGTGTATTGTCAGGATCTCACTGTCTGTTGCATCATCATGGACCAGATCCCACCTAGTCTAAGCCTCAGACGACATGCCTATAGCCCACCAATGCTCACAAACAATTTCACACAAAATGAGCTGGATGAATTTGCCAATTTCAGTTAAGGCTGGGCTGTAAGGCTATTTAAAAGAGGGGGGCATTACTGGAGGAAGGGAAACATTACTAATGTAATGTTTCCCTCCATGTTTTCAACATATTACACTAAATTAACAAATGTAAGAATAATTTCTAGTTTTTTTATATATTTTTGTACACAATGTCCAGTATATTTTTTACCTAAACATCTTAAATGTGTGAATTACCATTTTTTTGCATTGCAGCACACCTCTACAGTATGGAAAATTAGGATCTCAAAAAAGCTTGGTTGAAGCTGTGTGAAAAAAGGGTACTAGAGTGTAAACACTCACTGACGGGCTGGAGCCCGCCACCACAGCCAGCCACTCTGCTACCATGGCAATTAGGGCTTTTAATAAGATGAGAATATTGCTGATAAGAATCAATTAGAGGCCTTTTAACTGAGGAAGAGCGGAGAAAGTCCCACTCAGATTTGATCAACATACTCTCAACTCTCACAGGAATAAATCAGGGATAATCTGTTTTCCTAGTTAAAAATATTGATTCACCTCAGGTGCCAATACATCAGGATTCTCAAACTAGCGGCCAGCATTTCGGTATTTTGGTACTTGGTATTTATGCATTTTGGTATTTAATATTATATAACTGGGAAAAAACACAAATGCAAATGCACAATTTTCAAAAAGTATATAAAAGAACACGAACCTATCTAAGCGCTGATCAGAGACAGATGAAGTTGGCAAATCAGATGTCCACTTAAGATTAGTTAAGAGTCTGGACTGGGTGTATGAAGGTTTTGTGGACACGAGGCTCTAAAATTAATTAGTACTGGAGCAAGAAAATGTGTGTGAATCTGTACCTCACCCTGAGAACATTCCCTCCAACATCAACATCTCTGTACTTTATTGATCACCACTTAACACTCCAGCTGGCAAGACATGAAATATTCATATTTCAATTTTGGCAGCTGTTTTTTGAAGACTTATAAATATCATCCAACAACTTAAATTAAGACGACTCTCTTATGACCACATTCACACCTGAAATTAAAATCCATCTAAAGGGTGTTGCATTAAAACAAAAGGGTTTGAATCTTTGCCCTTTATAAATCATGCCCTAGCTCAGTTACGCCCAAAGTTATATGACGCCCAAAGTTTATCCTTTTGATGATCCTAAAAAAGTTTGATATATACGCCTGTCATAAATCTGAAAGACTGCAACTACAGTATCCAAAACCTGTTTGGTTGCTCCCTGATTAGAGCAAGAACTGTTTTTATCCAGTTCTCCAACTCCATCAAAGGCCTTCTTGTATCTTAAGATGGGTTGATGAGCAATTCTGCAGATGTTTTTACCTGAGGTGCAGACACAAAACAGAAACTGCCCACCTTAAAAACCGGATTATAAATGTTTTGATCTATGACAAAATTTTGCTTTGATGTAAACGCACTGTGATTCATGATAGTCCTTTACGATTGTTGCTTGTCAGACTGTACGAACATGATCCTTGCTGTAATCCATGTCACACTGTAAGATCTCAGTTGTCATTAAAGTCCCTGTAAAGTCAAAGTTAAGTATGTGTTTTGAGTTTGTCACACCACAGAAAAATGTGTTATTAGTCACCCAGCCAAATTTGAATGATAAAAAAAGCCAGCAAGTACATAAAATAAGCTATCAAAATCTTGAAAAAATGAGCAGTATTCTCTGCTCTCAAACGCTGGGGGCGTGTCCGCTGGCTGCGCTGAAACCACGCCCACTCGCGGTAAAGCTGCCGTCGCCACACACTCAACTCTACAGCCGGAATGGATGCTCGCACGGTGGGCACGCACTGCCGATGATGGCACCAGTTGTCGGCGCGACAGGAGGATGAAGGCCGAGGCGGGAGTCGGTTCGGCCCCATTCACCAGTAACAGCGGATTATCAGTGAATCCCAGTTGTCTCCGACGAAAGTTTATAAAACTATCCCGTGTAAAATGATCACTTACAGAGGCGGGTATTGGCGGTGATCCTCAGCTCTCCATCAAGGTGGCTCTTCACAAAATTAATCCACTTCTTCTTGATGTGATCGTTTTTCGGAAATTTAAATAAGGACACCGATCTGTTTTGTACGTGATCCGGTGATCGCATCCAGGTAGTAGCCTACGCATTTCCGTGACAAAGGCATAGCTAGCTAGCAATCTGTATGCTGTGTTACTAATAATACTACTGACAGTAACTCGCGATTGAGCGGCAAACTGATGTGAATGTGCTCTATATTGTTAGGAGCGGCCAGCCTCAGCGGCTCCAGTGCGTCATCAAGTAAGGGCGTGTCCAGGAGCTCAAGGGCTCCAGTGCGTCATCGAGCCCCGTTTTAGCCCCGCCCAGAAAATCCGGAAAATAGGACTGGTAAAAAACTGTTTAATGGTCTAACTCCACAATTCAGTACTTCACAGTTTCACAGTCTTTGTAATATGTTTTAGCAATACATTTCTAACATTTATAATGTGTTTAGATTTTTTTTTTGAAATTGCCTTTACAGGGACTTTAATGTCAGACTGTACGACAGTCAAGACGCACACAAGAAAACTCGTCTGGAGTTCTACATTATCAATAAATGACACGTTCGGTGACAGTGAGCTGAATTACATGTGGGATTGAAATTGCTGGCTACAAAGAAATCTCTAACGTTAATTTTGGTCTTGAAAAACGAAGACAATTTGACGGTCGTTGTAGAAGTCACATACCAGGACTGTGAGCCAAATCCTCTGACACTGCCAAAATTTCCGAGGTAAAATTTTATCGCAACAGTCATTAATCAGCTGTCGGTTAGCATGTCAAACTAACAATCAAAGACTTCAGATTTTAGCCTAGGATCAAACTAATCTTTTAGGATTTGCAAAATTTGTCTCAGACGGCCAAATCATGGCCAAAATCGTACAGTGTGAACCCGGCTTAACCTAAATAGTGCAGAGTCTTAAAGATACATACAGTATTTGAAACGATTTGATTCTGATTGACAAGCTATCAATTCGAATAAATTATTTAGATTCAATCTGATTCAATTTGATTCAATGATTCAGTTTTATGTTTCAGTTAAAAATTTCACATGGTTTACATACTGTTATACGATATATGAAAATAAATTCTCTCACTGCTTATGTTTTAGACTCACGTAAACTGGCAACTAGCCCTTTCTAGGTATTAATGCATTAAATAAAGAGTCATTCGTTTCACAAATCAGGCCACAGTGGTTCTGATGGATGTATGTTTTTGACTAAAGGAACTAAAAGTCTAAAAGTCATTTGTTCGTTAACTTTCAGTAACACGTTTTATTCGCTATCTATAATTTTGAAAGCCACTTTATTTATGTGTAGGTTTTGTACACATTTGTGGCTGCAGAGTTCAGTTAAAGCAGTCTGGATACATTTATGGTAATTCTGATGAAGGCTATCAGTAATAATAGCTGCAGGCTGGAAGATGATGCTGTTAACAGCTCCGGTTTCTCTTTCCTTTCTGCATGCAAACATTAGACTGATGGAGATAATGCCAGGGTATGCATTGCCTACGGTAGTTCACCCTGTCTCATCCTCTTTCTCTCCCTGACTCTCATTAAACATACGCAAACCAGCCACTTTACTCAGAAAAGGCTCCTTAGAGCTGGTTTCTTCTTCCTCCTGATCCTCTCAAACATATTGATTATAGTAAAACAACCACCAAGCATCTGAACATCCTTCTGTATGTCTATGGTGTGGAGGAGAGTGTCGTGTATCTCGCCTCTCCTCTGACTGCTCTTGAAGTGACTTGCTAAAGAGAGGATGAGGGTTCTTCTTCCTGAGAGAGTGAGTGTTAAATCAAACCCTTTGAGGAATCTCACAACACCACCCACACTGCAAACATCTTAACAGAGCGACTCACGGCTGCCATTACTGACATGACTGTGTTGCATTCTGATTTAACGCTGCCAGAGTTAAAAAGTGTACAGGACCCAAAGTAAGAACAAACCTCTCTCTCTCTCTCACACACACACACACACCTTCACTTGGCAAACAGAGAGTTACATACAGAGGACAGTGAGCAATGGCATTCACTCGTCGCCTTCTGTTTGTGTGTGTTGAACAGAAAATGTCTCTGAATCTCCAACATAGGAGGACAATCTATACTCGTCTCTAACACACACAAAGCTTTCATCTCCAGTCACTGCTCACTTTCACCTCCAGTCTTCAATGCTGCGATATATAAAACGATAGATGACTATTAGACAAACCGATTGATAGACAAACAATATATGATATAGAACTATAAATAAGAGGTTGATAGAACAATGTTTAGTAAGATAGAGAACAATAGAATGATATATAGAGAGAAAAATACCTTTTGTTTTTTATCAGCCCTACAAAAAAATGACCAATGCAAGAGTGCATTCTGTTTACTGCTTAGTGCTTAATACACAATAGGAGGCTGTACTGTACCAACTACCTCAGGGGGGACTAAATGCAGCTAGGTGGAACAAACTGTAATTTGCACTACTCTCCGTTCAAAATAAATGAAAAGAAACCTAGCATTGGGGATTTGTTGCTTTTTCCAGTAACATTTTAGTTTAGGGTCTCACTATTAACTATAGTAGTCAACATTTGAAGTGGATCAAAACCTTTCATCAAAGTTATACATGAATTTTGAACAATACCCGTTCTTGTCTTAGGACACCTTTGATTAACTTTTTTGTTGACTACTGTAGTTGCTTATTAGCATGCATAGTACCAGGATATTGGCTGTTCATTAACTATTAACTATTAATAAGCAGTAACTAGGGGTTTGAGGCGAAAATAATAGTTATTAGTCAGCTAATAGTGAGAATTGATCCCTAAACTAAAGTGTCCATTTTTTCCTGCTGTACCAAATATAGAAAGGTGACCCCAAAACCAAGGTATGTACCAAACTGTGACTTGACCCTAATATATAGATAGAGAACAATAGAATGATATAAAGATAGAGAGAACATAATAATGATATAAAGATAGAGAGAACGTAAGAATGATATAAAGATCGAGAGAGCGTTAGAATGGTTTAAAGATTGAGAACGTTAGAATGATTTAGATAGACAGAGAACGATAGATAGAGAACGACAGAATATAATGTTAGAGTGATAAATAGATAGAACGAATGAGAGAGAGAGAGAGAGAGAGAGAGAGAGAGAGAGAGAGAGAGAGAGAGAGAGAGAGAGAGAGAGAGAGAGAGAGAGAGAGAGAGAGAGAGAGAGAGAGAGAGAGAGAGAGAGAGAGAGAGAGAGAGAGAGAGAGAGACAGCAGCACTGACTGCCAGATACGTATCGCTGTGCCACAGCCTGAGAGACAGCAGGTGAATGTGTGTGTAATGTGTGTGTCTAACCTCAGTGTGTTTCCCTACTGTCCACCACAGTGACCCTGAGTAATGTTTGTGTGTGTATGTTAAAACACTGTAGTATCAAATGTTCACATTTAATTTGTTACTGTTAATTTGTACAATTAATTTAATTTGTTAATTTAAATTTAAGTTATGTTATAATATTTTATTATTTTGATATCTTTATAATTATTCTATGTATTCCAAGCTTTGACAATATTTTATTAATGTACAGTCATGCCAATAAAGCAATTTTGAATTGAATTGGATCCTCGCCCAGACGAGGAGAAGCGCTTTAGTTTTGGGTTCACTACAATTTAAAGACTTTTGTAAAACAGTGCTGAGTAAACGCGTCATCTGCATCATAATTTTATGAATGGCCCAGAACAGTTGCTCTTTCAACGGCTTCTGATTGCCCCAAATCCCTTCTTACGTCAGCGCGTTCTGACCTCGTACGTGCAAAATACCAGTAATCTTCTTTCCGCGTTCACAGAGCGCATATACCGGTAATGTTACAACTTCCCTTTCTGGTAAATTGCCGGAACCAATTTATCAGTATATTGGAAAAGGTCCTGTTCACACATGATCTGTTAACGGTAATTTACCAGTAAAGACCGTATGTGTGAAAGGGGCTATTATCTCCCCCACCACCACCAACCCCCAGTGTTATTGGTAATACCGGTGTTGCTGCACGTTTATTTATTAAAAATAGAATGATATATAGATAGAAAAAAATATGGAGAGAGAGAGAGAGAGAGAGAGAGAGAGATCAATCAAAGAAGGTCTATATTCCAGTGAATTTCAGTTGATTTGCTTAGTCTTGGTTTCAGCAAGAGACAAACACAGATGAGAACACCTGATCTACTGATGTGTAACTTGTGAGCATCTCTCATCACGGCTCTCTCTCTGTTCAGTATGTGTGTCTGACCTCTGGCAAAGGTGCAGCTGAGGGGATATTAGGTCTGTGAACTGAGTAAATAAAATGGCGTATGACGGGCGCCAGGACCCTCCGTCGCCCTCTGAGGTCACAAACATGCCCAGCTCTCATTCCCGGTCGTGTGATGATTTCATCTTCAGGCTGAGATGCATCATTCAGAGCCTCTCGGGGAGCAGATGGCAGGATGAGAGGGGAGGGGCCGTTTTCCCTAGGAATGAGAGGACAGACCTCTCTTTCCCTCTCCAGAAAGTGAGACTCTTCATCTCCGCTTGGCTTGATGAGTCTTTAAGTGTCATAAATGGGTTTTTGGCTCTGTGGCTCCACAGGAAGCGGCCCACCTCAGTCCCAAACGACTCTTCTTTTAAACGGCTGCTCTATTATCAGTGCTCAAGTCAAATTTTGATGTGTGGATCATCCTGGGGTTCTTTTCTCACTTTTCTCATTGGCCAAGTTGAGGGTCTCCGAGGAGGCCCAATGAAAATCTGATAGCCTTCCCTTCTAGAGCTCATTTTCACCTGATCACACACAAAACAGTGCCTCAGACACAGAGCTGGGCCTCTGTTAGTCTCACACAGCCAGATTTTTGACAATCTGCATAAAATCTGGTCTAGTTTGCAGCTTCTTCTTGCCAAGAACTGCTTGATTAGACAAGAATCGGGCATCTAACCAACGAAGGACACGGTTCAAGTTTCACACCTGAAATCTACTAAAGGTTGCACAGACAACATTATTAAAATTATTGGGAAATGTGTGGTCTTTGCTGCTTTGCTTGCTTTACATCTATCCAAACATAAGTAGATCATTTCACAGAACATACAGTTGTGAAACCGACTGTTCTTCAACCAATCAGATTTGATTTTGGAAAGCTCTTACCATTTCCATGTGCATCAAAGGGGTCCTTTATTATTTGAGAAGCGCCTATGGCCAGAGAGAACCAAACACAACCATGTCTGAAAGCCAAATTGGGCTACACATACACAGACAAAAAAAGAATGAGGTCACATGAAAGAGAGAGAGAGAAATAAAGGGAGAGATAAGAGAGCAGGTGTGTGTAGGTCTGAGTGAGACATCAGGTTTTTCCTCCACAGAACACAAATCTCTTTCCTTACAGGGTGTCTCTGACTGACACTTTGCCAAAACAATTTGTTAATAAGACTTAGGCTTGCTGCGGTAGACAGTGTTACACTGTGTTCAGCCGTACACGGATTACATTACTTGGCCACGGCTGCACCACCCCAACTATCGTTGTTTTAATAGAAATAAAGAGATTTAGATTAAGTCAAGTCAACTTCAATTATATAGCGCTTTTTACAATACTGATGGTTTCAAAGCAGCTTTACAGTGATATTCTTAGTAGGACTAATTTTATGTTTTCAGTTTGTTGACTTTTTTTTTTACAGACTCATATAGGCCACTGGGGGGCTGAATATATGCCTCGCGCTCAAGCGCACACATAAAGCTTGCCGTAAAGCACTGGCAAAAGTAACCTGATGATTATGAATGTGTCGGAAAAAACCTTTCATTTGGATTACATAATCAGTGTATTTGGTTTGTCGATTCGAATTGGTTAGCTTAAAAGTAGACATTTCAAGCTTTATTTATGCCTATTTCTCATGTCTGTGAGGAAGTACAGCCTATACGCTGAGTTTCGGTTCATTTGTGATGTGCACCTTTCATTTGGATTAAGCGTTTTCATGAGAAATGCGCTCCAGTTCTTGCTGTCGAAGACGGAGAAGCTTTTGCTCTTAAGTTTATTCCGTGCACTGTCAAGTGCTTCATCAGATTTATCGTGTTGCCGGTCTTGGCCGCAATTATCTAGTCGCAAACATTGCATCACGCGCTGTTGGCATCGACCCTGGTGAAATGTAGCCACCGCCACTCTTCTGATCTTTTCCACATCTTTTACATCTATGGGGGCTGGGACGTTTACAAATTACAGCCTCATGTGTGAGCCACGTCTCTGCGCGTAACCGGCGTGAACTAGTGCTTTTCCTTTATGCCTCGCCACAGTCATGCTGCATGCTTATTGGCTCACTGACCTTGACAAAATTAACCCAAAACAGAAATTTTTGATACTCAATGGTATTGATGCAGTATCAGTGCCTAAAAAGTTTCGAACTCGATACCCAGCCCAAGTATCTTGTCTTAAAATATAATAATAATAATTAATAATAATTCATTACATTTATATAGCGCTTTTCTAGGCACTCAAAGCGCTTCACATGGAAGGGGGAATCTCCTCAACCACCACCAATGTGCAGCATCCACTTGGATGATGCGACGGCAGCCATATTGCGCCAGAACGCTCACCACACACCAGCTTACTGGTGGAGAGGAGACAGAGTGATGAAGCCAATCAGTGTATATATATATATATAGGGATGATTAGGAGGCCACGATGGACAGAGGCCACTGGGCAAATTTGGCCAGGATGCCGGGGTTACACCCCTACTCTTTCGAAAGACATCCTGGGATTTTTAATGACCACAGAGAGTCAGGACCTCGGTTTAACGTCTCATCTGAAGGACGGTGCTCTTTGACAGTATAGTGTCCCCGTCACTATACTGGGGCGTTAGGACCCACACAGACCACAGGGTGAGCACCCCCTGCTGGCCTCACTAACACCTCTTCCAGCAGCAACCTGGTTTTCTCAGAAGGTCTCCCATCCAGGTACTAACCAGGCTCAGCCCTGCTTAGCTTCAGTGGGCAACCAGTCTTGGGCTACAGGGTGATATGGCTGCTGACAGATATGCATTCAGCACCCCCGCTGACAAATATGCATTCAGCACCCCGCTGACAAATATGCATTCAGCACCCCCGCTCCCTACACACAGAGTACACAATCGCGAATGAGCGAATTTCAAGCACGCATTCAAAATCGATTTCAATACCCCGCATAACGATAGAGGCTCCCTGATGCCCGCAAATTATAAGTCTATACATAGAATACACATTTAAAAAAAGTGGGGGAAAAAACAGGACTACGAAAGTAACTGCGAACCTCAATATTCACCAAAATACTGAGAAAAGTGAGAGAAGAGCATACTTGATACGTCCTCCCATACAGGCCGAAGCCCAAATTTAGTCGTGGACAAAAAGGACTGCGGAAACAGAAGAGAGCCGGTGTCGAATTTTAATTAGCCACTTAAAGAATGAAAGATTCTGCTCCCAGTTGCCCTTGCCTTCTTAATGACAAGGAACTTTGAGCAGCTTTCCCAGGCACTCCGCCAAAACACGCAGTCTATTCTTTACTCACTCTATCTATTCTTTAATTAATCTGCTTTTCTCATTTGTAAGGTTTTGTTCCAGCAGCTTCAATGTTTGTGCTCGGTGAAAGAGAGAATGACTCTTCAACACGAGAGAAAACTCCAAAATTCTGTCTGCTCTAATGCCACTCATGGCATCTTCTCTGTCAAAACCATCTGTTTCTGGAGACAATGGTGTCATGTCTGTGAAAAACAGCCCAATTCAGGCTTTATTTCATTGGTCGTAAAGCTTAATGTGTCTGGAATGCTCTCAGATATCTGAGCAATGCTGCTCCCTAGAAGTATCCATGCTTGAACTATCTAGTACATACTAATGAGTGAGTGAGTGTGTTAGGCCTTGTCCACACTATGTTTTCATTAGAAAACGCACATTTTTCTCTCCGTTTTGGCCTTCTGTCCACATTGAGACGGCATTTTTGTCAGCAAAGACTGAGCTTTTTGAAAACACTCTCCCAAGTGGATAAATTTGAAAATGCCGTTTTGCGCGTTATAGTGTGAACTGAAATCAGAGGTATTTGAAAACTATGACACGTTTAGTCATGTGACGCATATTATATCCATAGATATCTATGGTTATACCGGCATTGTTGTGCCTGCTATAGACTTTCATAGTGTACCTAAAGAGAAATGTTCCTTTGTAAAGTCTTCATATTGCATTCCTGCAAAGATGACTGAAAATTTACTCGAAATTGCTGTAGTGTGGTGATAATGCATGATGATAACTGTGTTTTAGACCATTGATTTTGAGTGCAACCTGGATGCAATACTGAGCGGTGAGAATTTAGTTAATAAAATGATCGTGCAAGAAGAATAGCTTGATAACTTTATTATGTCTGCTCTCTCTGTATCATCTTGTGAACTTTTAGTATGTTTTACACATGCGCAGTGTAGGAGCCATGTAATGGGAAAGTCATGTGACCAAACTATAATGGGAGTGTCATTAATTAAGTGGGGTTAAAACACCTGTTGTGTGTGTGTGTTCATATGGAAGAATGGGGGTGAGTGCTGGAGCACATATTTTGTTGACCGTGCAAACGTGAAACCTGTACAAAATAAAACAACATGCAAGCTTCAAGGATAAACGCGTCACAGAAGTTATTCCTCCACTCAGCTCCTTAGCGGTTTTAGGATTGTTTTTATGTGCCGCTACACGCAGTAAGGTGATAAGTATTTTCAGATGTTCCAATGTGGATGAGCAACTTTAGGAAAACGCTTGAAAACGCTAATGTGGACGAGGAGCGTTTTGAAATGAAAACGCAGTCTTCAAATGCATCTGGATTCATGTAGAAGTAGCCATCATTTCAAATTGGAAACGTTGATGAAGGATTCTTCTAACTAATAATCTACCTAGAATTCCACGAGGCAAAACCAGCTCAAAAATAGCTACATATTTTTAATTACACAAAAACACCATACAAACCCACAGGGCTCATGAACAACCACACTATCAGCGTTCAAATGGACACAGCAGATAGATTCACTTTTACAGACAATCGGCATAAACAAAACCAGAATCGTTAATATTACCGGACATCAAAATGCACTGAACTGTCAGCCTCTCATTAATCGCTTTAATTAAAGCAGCTTCAAATCTAAAGAATTTCCTGTTTCGCTAAAGGTCTCTGGGAATGAGGGGAAGTGTCTCCTGGAGTCTGGACGGAATGAAGCCGAGATCATTTACACAAGGATTTAACACTTTCTTTAAATTAAATTTTTCATGGGTTTAAATGTCAGAATTGTCCAGAGGGCTCACACACACACTCAAAAACACTTATGAAGGTTATTATTTTTGCATTTAAATATGATCAAACTTATTTTTGCATATTAAAATAAAATAGTGATTTAAAAGCCATCTAAAAGTATTTTATCTAAAAATAAGTATATAAATAAACCCTAAAAAAAACCTTGTCTTCTAATTACATTATAAATTATTTTTAAATAATGACAAATAAAAATACATTTAAAAATGTTATTTTTTTATACTACTACTACGTCAGCTGAAAGTGTTTCTGGACACTTTGTTCTGTATCTGTCCCTTTGAAGTGACTGCTTAATCGTTCATGCCAACTAGACTGATGATACATCTGCAATGTCTGTCTTTCTGTCTGTCTCTTTCCCAGCATCTGTGTTAGCCGCGTGCCGTTAGTGTGAGTGCAGGGTTCAAAACTTCCAGCATAAATCAACATGGTCACTTCAGTCTCTCATCTCAAAACAGAAGAACACACAGTCCAGTCTCTGAGACGACGAATCCCACTAAATTATTGTTTCTGATAAATGCAGGTTGCACATGACTCATCTCACTAAGCTGACACGACTGCAGTGCTAGACCTAAATTATATCAATTAAAAAATCACCTGACTTGAAATTGGCACTTTTCTCAGACGAGTCTTCTGATATTTGCATAAACAGACATGACTGTGGTTCAGTGTTTCCTGTGGGAAGAGAGAAGTTCTACTCTTCTTAAACCCTAAAGCTCTCCATTGTCCAAGACAATAATCAAAGACATTAAGACATTTCTGGTACCAGTGCTGTATGACAAAGTTGCTTATTTTAAAACTTTAAATTAAATAAAAACAAATAGTATAATTTAAATAATAATAAATAAATTCCGTAATTACAGAAGTTTCAAGAACAAGTAGTTTGTGATTAACTATTATTAAGATATTTTTAACTAGCAGCAGTCTCTCAACAATTTCTTATAAACAACTGATACTGTTACCCAACATAACTAGAAATTATATTATTATAAATAATAATTAAAGAAATGTTCATGACTTTTTAATGTTTATTAATATCAATGACTTTTCCAGGTCTAGAAATCACACTTTTAAAATAAAAATCACAGTTTATAAGGGTAACAAATTTGCATTGTTTTGTATCTGGAACTGTGCTGAGGTCCCTTGGTTGAAAACCCACTAGTCTTTATAGCCAGCGACTTTCTAAAGCAGCATCGTAATCAAACACACAAACAGCACTGACCGCTCAAATCCACAACTGACCAACCAGAATTGAGTATTCCAGTTTCCAGAGAGCCATGCAATACATGCATTTATTAATATGCATGACAAAACTGTGTAATTTACTCCGATTTTCATGGTGTGCGCACACGTGTGTGTGTGTGTGGTGGCCAATTAGAGTAGCTCAAACAGCTGTGAATAAACTGACACACAGTTTCACTCTGAAGACCTTTCAATTACACTGGCTAGTGCTCTCACACACACACGCATGGTCATCTGGGAGCTCAAACCATGAACCATACTGAGGTTACAGAGTCTCCAATCTTATTCCTCTGAACACACACACATCGTGCAAGTGTGGATTGAGGATAATGGATGCTCGTGTCATGAGAGAAGCTGCCAGCGTGTATGTGTGCATATTTGTGTGTGGAGGGTCAACACTAAGGTCAGCCTGGTTAATGAAGCAGTCTGTTAGTGCTAACGATGATTACCTCTCCCCGCCTAAACATTCATTCTCTGTAATCACCACACACACACACACACACACACAAAACTCCAACCTCATACAAAAAAAATTATTTAGAAGTTTTAAAAATTACAGACTTATAATCCCTGTGGAAGAGAACCGTGACTTTTTCTGAAAGGATAAAACCCATGGTCTATTTTAACAGAGTGGTTAAAGATTTGAGCTGGTAACCAAATTGGTTATTTCAACAGAGCAAGGAAGTTTTCCATAATCCATCTCCTTTAAATATCTGAAGCTTCCGACACAGGAATAAATCTATTGAATCACAGTTGTACGACATCTGTCAACACTTAAAGACGTAGCTGTTCTCTCCTGCTATGTTAGCTGCTCGCCTGTACTCCCGGTTAGGGAATGTAGATCAGTCTTTCATCATTCATTGGCTCTGGGTACTGCTGGCAGCGATCAGCAAACTCGTCACTGAAGTGTGTATGGTTGACTCCAGGCGCATTTACTAAAGATCAGAAAACACCGTCGAGAGAACAGAGCGAAACACAATGCACTCCAAAGACAGACTATTAAAACAACAGCTAATTAATACAGAGCACAGACACAGCTGAAGATCGCATCATCATTATCTACACACACATAGTTAATGATGATGCGAGACGAGAAGCTATCATAAGGCGCGTTTCCATTACAGATTTGCGCAAAACTTTTGCGATATTTTCTAAATGTCGATAAAAAACTATTGCGAAATGACGCCGTTTCCATTAACCGATGTTATGCCACTAAAATGTTTTTTTTTTCCTCTCGCGATAAGTCATTCCAAAAATCATGGTAACGGATGTTGGTAGGTTTATAGCCTATATCACAGCTACCGCACTAGACATTATTATTAATAATAATGGAAGGAGACGTGGTGTGTTATCCAAGCATTAATGACAGGTAAAGACCCTTATACTGCGAACGGCACATATAGCCAGGAGTTCCTGGCTGTTTCTCCCTCATTTCTGCTCCGAGGTCTTGATTGTGGCATTTCTTTGAGGTTTAGAATCCAGTATTCCTGTAATTATTGTTTCTTTTATGAATTTAATAAAGAACTTTGTCTCGTATTATGTCCAAACGGTCAGTGTACTTTTGTGTCCATTCGTTTTTCCTTATTTAACCCGTAATTGCAAAACGAAAAATGAACGGTTGTATTTTTAAAGCAAAAATTTTCATTTCAACTGTACCTACACACCAAATGCTGCGCAAAAAAATAAATATCGACGAATTTTCTGATTTTTGTTTATGACTTTTTGCCCCTTTATTAAACATTTAAAATATTGACAAATTAATATGAAAAAAAAATGTAGATTTAACTGGTTTTCTAAGGCCAAATTAGAACCTGGAAATTATATTTTTCCCGCAGTGCTGATTGAGAAGAGCCATATAACCACAGCCTACAGAAAGGTGAGTTAAAGGCTATAATAAATGTGTCTGAAAAAATAACAAGGCATTTTAATTGTTTATTAACAAAAAAATCAGTGTCGGCTAAAACATCTCCATCTCCGCGTAAGGCACATGCACCTTTGGAGAGAAATGCACCTTTCATACGGATTACATAATCAGAAGGTATTAGCTTTCGATTCGAATTGTTCGTTTTAAAGTGGACATTTCAAGCTTTAGCTTAGGCTATTTTGTTTCAGTTCTCGCGCTTCAGTTCACGGAGACCATGAAGCGCGCCTGATTGTTTTATTTTATTTTACAAAAGCACAACGTTTTCTTGTTATTGTTAGTTTACACAAATAAAAGTAGTTGCGAATAATGTATTATTATTTTCTGTATGATCAGAAATGATAGACTTAAGTTGTTTCCACTGTTGATAGGAAAATGCAAGTGTTCGCGCCCGCACTACCTGCCATGCAGTGCGCGCTCACACTCCCACACACACTTGGATATGCGTCAAAATCTTGTTTATTTGTGATAATCTTAGCCCTGTATTATGAATGAGATGTGACGAATTGCTTTCTTCCTTTTGGATAAAAGCGTCTTCTACATATGTAGCCTAATAAATGTTATAATAATGATGATAATTATTATTATTATCTCCGCGTCTTCTCTAAGTCAGCTGACTGTAAATGCGCAAAACCTGTTTCCATTGCAGTTTTGCGAAATATTCCTTTTTCGAATTGCCTGAAAAACCTCCTCATGCGAGCTTAAAAACTTTTTTGCGATAAACGGGAGTTTTTGCGAAATGGACGTGTTTCCATTGAGCGTATTTTCAATTTTCGCAATTTCAATTTGCGCAATTTGAAGGGTAATGGGTCTTCTGGGCAAGTTTTTTTCTTTCAAAATTTCATACCTACATTATGGCTGTTAAAAACACACACAGTTAAAGTGTGGAGGCTGTTCTTTAAAGGTCACACAAGCACTTAGGCAGCAAAAGTCAGAAACTATCTTCTTTAGACAATCTAGAAGCTTCCCACCCACTTAACACACACACACACTGCGAGTGTGATTAACTGTATGACTTACGAATTGAAGCAGAGAACAGAAATCTGAAAATTACTGAAATGATCCAATTGTGTTTAACGTTAACCCAGAGAGAGAGAGAGAGAGAGAGAGAGAGAGAGAGAGAGAGAGAGAGAGAGAGAGAGAGAGAGAGAGAGAGAGAGAGAGAGAGAGAGAGAGAGAGAGAGAGAGAGAGAGAGGCTTAACAATATCTTTATTAGACCATTTGTCCTTTTACCTCAATACAATTTTCTTACAAAAAATGTCATTTCATAAATTAAATACCTATTTCTACACATTTAAAAACAACATTTCATTTTCTTCAACTTCACAAAGTACTCCCCCCACTGACCAAATTTCAGAAAACATTACAATGTCACTAACCAATTTATAATATGTATACTCTATCTTGATTCTTGCTGTTATCATCCCTTTTAGTACCATTTCAGCATTGATTGGACCTGTACCTAACCTTTTATTTTTTCTGGTTTTCCATATGGACAACTTAGCTGATCCCAACAAAAAATTCAGTAAACACTTTTTCCTCCTTTCTTGAAAGTTATAAATTGGACCACTTATAAAATTCTGATTAGAAAAATTCTCCCCAAACTTTATAAAAATTTGTGTTAAAAAATTAAACATTCCCTCCAATCTAAAACAATCAATAAATAAATGATTAACCGTTTCTTCTAAGCCACAAAATAAACACTCTGTCCCCACTGCCGGATTCAGGTGTGCCACGTGTCTGTTTGTAGCTATAGCCCCGAACATCAATCTCCACTGCAAATCAGCAGTACGCTTTTCAACAGGAGACTTATATAGAGACCTCCAACCTGCCTTAAAGTTTGTCCCAAACACTTCTGACCACCTCCAAGTCTTCACTCCTCTTAGCACAGTCTGATGAGTAACCTTTACACACGTTACATAGAGTTCTTTCTTCTTAATATCTTGAAAACTCCCCAACTTAGGGTACTCAAATGTTAAAATCGAATGTCCAGTTTCCTCCATCTCCTCTTGGACCGCAGCAGATACTTTAATGGGTGGAAATGTGTAGTGCCCATTCCCTTCCTGTGACAGTGCCTCTCTGCAAGCTCCAGGTAGAGCTGCCCACACCTCCTCCATTATTCGTCTCAGAAGTCGAAGAGATCTCAACCCCGTAACACTCTGCAAAGACTCCGCTGTTTTCCAGTCATCACCGCTTCTCAGATCCCCCAACTTGACATACCCAGCCTTCACAAAACAGCTTTCCACAGATTTAGAGGACAAAATCCTTGTTCTTATTAATGGATTATGGAACAGTGGTTCCCCCATTATCCAGTCCTCAGGTTGTAAAATATCTCTGTGTACAATAAATGTCTTTTTCCAAGCTGTTATCATTGACTTATAAAAAGGTGTCAACTCTTTCAAATCCACTTCATCACTTTGCAATAAAAAAAGCTGCTTATCATACAATAAACCAGCTGTTTTCCGCAGAAGAGCACAAGCAACATTAATCCACCCAACGTTCTCCTCGTACAACAGTCTCTGGGCTGCTTGCAATCGAAACGCATTTATGCGGCTTCGTACATCTATTAGGCTTTGCCCTCCTTCAATCACTGGTAGATAAAGTGCAGGCCGGGGAATCCATTTTTGACCAGACCAGAAAAAATCCACCAACTTCCTCTGAATCTCCTTAATGATGTCATCCGGTGGCTCCAGCACAGTCAGTTTGTGCCATAACATAGAGGCAGTCAAGTTATTTATGATTAGGACTCTACCTCTATATGATAGTTCGGGCAATAGCCAGTTCCACTTAGACAACTTAGCGACAACCTTTCCAAGCAGACCCTCCCAGTTCTTTTCTTTATACTTTTCAGTACCCAAATACACCCCCAAAACTTTAAAACCTTCCTTTCCCCATTTCAGTCTTTCGGGAAGTTGAGGTGGCCCCTTATCAACCCAAGACCCCACAGCAAACCCTTCACACTTCGCCCAGTTCACCTTGGCTGAAGAAGACTTTTCATAAAGGTTTAAATTTTTACAAAGTGTCCGAATATCATTTTGACCAGAAATAAAAATATTTACATCATCTGCATAAGCAGACACAAAATACCTTAGCCCCGAATTATCTCCTGGTATCATTATACCTTGTAACTCATTTCTTAGCTTACACAGTAAGGGTTCTATGGCTAAACTATAAAGTTGTCCTGATAAAGGACATCCCTGCCTAATTCCTCTTTTAACAGGGATTGGACAACTCAGACCTCCTCCTATCTTAAGCATAACTGAAGCATCTTCATAAAGCATTTTTATCCAAGAAATAATATTCTCCCCAAATCCAAAGGTCTTCAACACATTAAAAAGGTATTCATGACCTACCCGGTCAAAAGCTTTCTCTTGGTCAATAGATAAAAAACCCACATCAAGATTATTTCTAATAGATAAATCAATCACATCTCTCATAAGAAACAAATTATCCATGATTGTCCGCCCAGGAATACAATAAGTTTGTTCACTCTCCACCACAACATGCAAAACATTTTTTAGTCTGTTAGCTAGACATTTAGACAAAATTTTATAATCTAGACACATTAAAGACACTGGTCGCCAATTTTTCAACAAGCCCAGATCTCCATTTTTTGGCAAGAGTGATAGCACAGCTCTTTGACAGCTATTTGGTAGACGACCTCTTTTAAAACATTCACAAAATACATTATACAAATCTTCTCCTAAGACACCCCAAAAGGCTTTGTAAAACTCCGCTGTTAACCCATCAATTCCTGGTGACTTTCCTGTAGAGAGCTGTTTGACCGCCTTTGAAAGTTCATCAAAAGAAATCATTACGTCCAATGAAACTTTATCCTCAGGTCTTAATTTAGGAAGATCTCTTAAGAATTGGTCCATAGATCCAACATCACAGTCCATTTTACCAAACAGTTCTTTATAAAAGTCAATGCCCATTGTTCTCATTTCCATTGGATCCGAAGTGATAGTTCCATTTTTCCTTTTAAGATGAAGCATGCATTTCTTTTGTGCTTCCTTCCTTTCAAGTCCAAAAAAATAAGCCGTTGGAGCATCCATTTCTTTAATTGATGAAATTCTAGCTCGGACAAGTGCACCTTTAACTCTTTGTTCCAACAATGACTTTAACTCCATTTTTTTCTTTTTTAAAACATTCACTGAACCATCATCATCTTCATCATTCACATCAATCATTTTTTTTTCTATTTCGTTAATCTCAATCTCCAAAATTCTCACGTTTTTCTTTATTATAGCAGTAGCATTATAAGAAAATTGTTGACAAAATACTTTAATCTGTGCTTTTCCCACCTCCCACCATTGAGTCAGATTTTCAAAATTACTTTTCCTCTGTTTCCAAATTTCCCAAAAACTACAAAATTTCTCAAAAAAATCTGTATCCTGTAATAATTTTTCATTAAAATGCCAATAAAATTTAGGTCTTGAAATTTTTGCAACATTATAATCTAAAGTAACCATATGATGGTCCGAAAATCCATTCGGTAATATATTAGTGTTAGCTACTCTATTTATTTCTGATTTACTTATGTATAACCTATCCAATCTTGCTCCTGTCACAACAGAATCTAATATCCTTATCCATGTATATTGCTTCACCAGACTGTTCCTACTTCTCCACACATCTATCAACTTTAAATTATTTATGATATCAAGTAGTAAGTTACTAGATTTCGGGTGAGGCTCATCCCCATTCCTATCTAATACGAAATGTGTTGTACAATTCCAATCACCTCCTATTACAACACATGTGTTGCCATCATCATGCTGTTTTATTGCATCATTTAACTTTTGGTATGTTATTTCACGCTGCCATCCTATATTCGGAGCATACACACTAACAAAAAGAAATTTAACACTTTTAATTTCAGCTATAACTAATAACACTCTTCCTTTTTCTACCTCTATTGTTGATACAATTTTTAAATCCAACTGTTTTGAGAAGAGAATTGCAACACCCATACTAGCACTTGTTCCATGACTTAATTTACACTCTCCTTCCCACCATCTATACCACTCCAATTCATTATTACTATCAGAGTGTGTTTCTTGTAAAAAAGTTACTTTAACATCATTTAATTTAATAAATTCAGAAATCATTGCTCTTCTGACCCTATCTCTTCCCCCATTGATGTTTAAGGATCCTATTCTTACAAACTCCATAATAATGTTCCAATGGAGGGAGAACAAAGACAGAGAAAAAAGAAGAAATAGAAACACCTTTAGTGAATTATACATCATTTAAATTTCCTTCTTTTCTGGGTTTTCCCCCCTCTTATTTTCGTGACAAACTTTTTCAGACGAAACCTCTTCCTCCTACTTAATCTATCCACTCCAACTTTTTTCATCCAGTATAATACAGATCTTTCAAATTTCTTGGTATCAGTAAAGTAATCCTTCACTTCCGCCACTTTCCCGAAAGTCTCATCCAGAAAAGCATCTATTTCCTCCAAAGCGTATAACTGGTCACCTCCCATCTGAGATAGATTTGACACATCTGATCCATCTGACAAATCATCATCACTTTCTTCATTCTCAACCATCTCTCCTGAATTCTTACCCTCTGAACTCACTCTCCTTTGATCACTATCAACCAACATCACTTCCTCAACACCTTCCACCCTCTCCACTTGCTCTGTACTCCTCTCAGTTTCCGTCCTCACCATCTCCTCAACCACCTGTCTCTCACCATTAACAATATCTACTACTTTTGACACTTCAATAGTATTAGTCTCCCCCTCAGCCCCAACACTGCCTAAATCCTTGTTATTATGTACATTTTGACCCTCATTTTCCACTCTTTCTTCCACAATTTTCTCCACACTACCATTCATATCATTACCTCGACCTGTCTCATTTATCACTTCTTCTCTTTGCGGGCATGCCAATCTTACATGTCCTACAGCACCACATTCAAAGCAGCGCATTTCCCCAGTGTTCGCATACAACATGTACGATTTTCCTTCATAAACACAACGAAAAGACACGTTTAAAGTCGGGGCATTCAAAAACATAAACACCTGCCGCCTGAACGACAACACATGCTTCAAAGACTCATGTTTACATCCAAGCGGTACCATCTTGATTCCACTCGCAAATTTTCCATACCTCAAAAGCTCACGCTGTATATCGTCATCCGGAATGAATGGTGGCACATTGGAAATTACTACCTTTACAGTTGGAGATACTAAAGGTTGAACAATCACAAAAGCTCCACTTACCACTATGCCGCTCTCTACCAACCGATTAACCAGTAGTTCCTCTTTCAAAAAAACCACCACGGCCTTATTCATCCGAGACGCGGAAATGATGTTTTCATATCCCACTCGCTCAGCTACATCCAGCAACACATCCTCAACGGTTATACCCACTTGAGTGATGCATCTTATTCCGTGACGAAGCGACAGCGACGGAGCTCGCACATCCTGGTGCGATGCCATCCCTGTACTCGCCACGCGAATACTAAACCCACAACGCGTCAACTAACCTCAAACTAAAAAAAACTGTACTACTAGATTTAATGTTAGATTAATATCAAATTTACTCAGTTTTGAAGTTAGAAGAAAAAGCCAATAGAAAAGAGTACCTCTCCGTAAAACCCCTCACCACCCCAAACGCTCCCAGCGTGCACCGGAAGAGAGAGAGAGAGAGAGAGAGAGAGAGAGAGAGAGAGAGAGAGAGAGAGAGAGAGAGAGAGAGAGAGAGAGAGAGAGAGAGAGAGAGAGAGAGAGAGAGAGAGAGAGAGAGAGAGAGAGAGCGCATAAAGGGAAAAAATAATAACAATATCAAAAATAATTTAAGCCTGTATCATCTTTTATCAATGAACTAAAGACCCAGCTTGTGTGAACAGCTGTTACAGCACAAAAACCTTATGAAGAAGCGCTAATTAAAGACGTGTGGAACCTTCCCTTATTCTCTGTCTAAATACAGCAATGAGAAAAGGTTTCAGACAGGGACGAATCAGAATCATCTCTTTGTGTGTGAAGAAACTTGGTGGGGGTCAGGTACATATATACCAGCTTTCTGCTCTGCTCCAAATCAAAAAATCAATTACCCAGAATGCTACTGCTACTCACAGAGTCAGAAAAGCTTGTCGCAGGGGTCTGGGTAAGTGGAAGATATAGGCAGAGGTCAAGTTTGTTTATTAAGGCTAGATTCAGAGTCAAATCCCACGCTTTTTGTCGGCCTCATTTCATTTGTCTGATGATTTAAATAAGAATCATCAAAATCATTGATGAAGATGATTACCACAGAAGTCACTAGAGAGATACTGAGGAAGTTATGACTCTGAAGTTTCTGGTTTTGCCTGGATGATTCAATTATATTAGAAGAACAAGGAAATGGACATGAGGGGTCAGTAATCAGTGAAATGCTGCAAATATGAGAGCTGAGAGAGTCAGAACATGTTTACAACAGAACAAAGATGTGATGTAGAAATATAATGGATTTTTACTTAAAGCATGAGCAAAATCACATCTTACAAATAGAAAATAAAAACAGATAAATAACACATTTTAGTGGAGGTTCATGTCATGAATTCTTTCCTCATATTGCCTTTAGCTGGGCAGCATTCGAGGATCAGGGGTCACTGCAGACAGAGAAATGAAACCTCACTCGCAAAATTCGCTATAATTAAAACCTTTCCAAAGTCACAGGGCCACAGACATATTGAAGCTACAGTATGTGAAATGTCTCTCTGGGTAGAGAACCTCATGAGAGTGTGTTGCATCTGCTGATTCTCCCTGAATTATTTAATCATAGATCATACAAATTTAAGTGAAAGATGTACACGACAGTTCGTTTAAACGTTTGGGGTCTGTAAGATCTTTTAAAGAAATTATTACTTTTATTCAAAAAGGATGCATTCAATTGGGATCAAAAGGGACAATAAAGACATGTTTAATGTCATAAGATTTCTATTTCAAATAAATGCTGTTCTTTTAAACTTTCTATTTAAAGAATCCTGAAAAAAAGCATCAGTTTCCACAAAAATATTAAGCAACACCAACGTTTTAAACATTGGCAAATGTTTCTTGAGCAGCAAATCAGCATATTAGAATGATTTCTGAAGAATCATGTGGCACTGAGTAATGATGCTGAAAATTCAGCTTTGCAATCAGGAATAAATTACATTTTAAAATATATTCAAAAAGAAAACAATTATTTTAAATTTTTGCTGTATTTTTGCTTTGGTGGGCATAAGAGACTTCTTTAAAAAACAAATGTTTTTAAATTACCAACCAAACTTTTGAACTGTAGTTTATAATTCACACAAAGATGAAAATCCTATCATCACACCACCCTTCATGGTGTTCCAAACCTTTTCTTTCATCTCTGATCCACAAAAGGAGATTATCAGAGAATTACGACATCAATTTTGATCTGGTCTTCACACAAAGCTATTGCACAGTATGGCTTCAGAAGAATATAACGCACAGTTCTTATGGGCTACTTATATAGTGATTTTCAGTTCAGCCCCTGGTCACTATGTCGTCAAAATTTCTCTTTTTGTGTTCCACATTAAAAAAAAAAGAAAATAATTTTCTTTCTTCTGGAACAACACAAGGGTGAGTAAACAATGGCAGGATTTTCATTTACGGGTGAACTAATCCTTTAATTTCTCAGTTAATCATAGACACTCAAATAGCAGGAGACAAATGAAGCATGAATGAATGCGAACAGATGAGGTTACTTAAGGCCAGATACCATTTCTGAGCTGTGTGTGTGTACAGTATGTGAGGTCCTTCTCAGCCTGAATTGTCTGATATTATAAAGAAGAGCTTTGTTTACTCAGGATATTTACGGGGGGGAAAAAAGCTTACACATACAAACACCAAAGCACACACAAGTGTGTTTGTTCAAGTGTGGGAAATAAGAGGATTTAGACAAAAAATCCTCCTAATCTGGAGCAAGATGTTAATTCATCCACTCTGGCTTAATGCTCTCTCCTGACGCACACATACATACACACAGGACAGAGGAAGAGGAAAAACAAGGACATAACTCTTTGTCTTTTAAGAGGACAGCCTGTGGGCGGAAGTCGTCTCGGGAGAGGTTGTGAGTTTATGTACCAAAGTACGTGAGCGATCAAACTGTAAAGGTAGAGAGAGAAAAAAATCTGCGTACTCAGCACATACTCCGTTTGAGAGACTCACACTGAACCCAATTAGATTTCAGTACTGTCAGAGCGGTTCAGACTGCCAGAGTTCATGTACTAAAGACATAAAAACGCTAAACTCTGCAAGTTGAAGTCACTTTAAGACACAAGTGGATAAGAGCAGGTTAAAAGAATATTCTGGGTTAAATACACATTAAAGTCTAATCGACAACATCTGTGACATTCAGTCTATTGGCAAAGAGAATAATTGTGACAAAGTGACAAACTAAAAAATTATTTTTTTTTTTAAATCACATTTACAGAAAATGTACAACAATGCACAATAGTATTTAAAACACAACACCAATTTAATCAGTTTAAAAATAAAACACTAAAATAATAGTTTGTCAAATCAATGTTGTGATGCCTAAAGGGATAGTGAATGAAATTTAAAGTTTACTAATCCTCGTGTCTATCCAAATCTATATGATATTTTTAAGAACGCTATGTACAAAACAACATTGGACCCCTTTGGCTTCCATAAAAGAGAAAGTGTTCAAGAAATAGTGCAAGTCAAAAATTGGTGCAAAACAATAAAATATCCAATATCACACAATAAAATTTGACATCAACCAATACTTTTTTTTTTTTAAACAACCGTTAAATATCAGCCAATAACCATTACAGTCCTAATACTATACATCATGCATACTTAATTTTAATCAATATATTTTAGTATTATATGAATATATTCATATTTTAGTATTTATTCGTTTTACATTCAATTTACATTCTGGTATTGCCTTCTCAGTGACTGCCGTAGAATGTAATTAAGTTGCCTACTTTTTGGAACAGCCTTCTTGTCTGAAGCACAATTATGAAGCCTGAAAATGCTTTAGAACAGTGTGTTTAAAAACACGTCTAAAGCACAAAAGGCAGATCGCTTCTTTTCTTTTGAGAAGCACTCTCAAGAGCACATGACAATATGACACTTGAATTTCATTGCTCTTTCGGTTGAAGAGCTGCTGTCAATCGCAGGTTGGTCATAAAATTCTCTGAGATTCAGCTTGTCAGTGATGACTCCTCCAAAAACACATGGGCCAGACTGATGCCGCTGGGTATCACGGATGCCTGAGGAGCACTGGCCTGTTTCAGGATCAGTATCAGAGCATTTACTAGATCACCACACAGACACACTCCATTTACAGAGGGATGAAGCCTAAATATCACACTAATGCTGCAGCATTGGGTGCATTCCTGTAGTCCCTGTGGGCACACAGGCAACCAAGTGATCAGCTCCTCTAAATGTCAGAGAGGGGGACATCATCTCATGCCTGTCTGCATGCAAACACCATCACATGAAGAGCCAGGAGAATTCAAACTGTGTCCCACAGAGACAACAACTAGAAAACCCATCCAATCAGAGTCTATTAGAACATTATTCAACTCCCAACTCGCCTCAAACTGACCTCGCTTGGAAATCAGCAATTCCTCCATTGATTTATTTATTAACAAGATAACAGACTTTCTAAAGAACTTTTCCTATGCTTAAAATTAATAATGACAATAAATACCATGCGTTTTCCCTTTTTTTCCTCCCATCTACGTAGACTAATCACCAGATTGAAGGTCATAAACATCTAAAGCTAGTGTGTGCCATCACAACAATCAAAGGTTTGGGGTCACTAAGATTTTTTCATGTTTTGGAGAGAAGTCTCTAATGCTTGCCAAGGGGCCGTTCACACACAACAGGTTTTTCCAATCCAATGTGTTAATTTTCCATTGTTTTTCAATGTAAACTAAACGCACTAGATGGATGCCTTTAACCGTTGTGATCGTGTCTTTTTCTGCGTCTCATGCATGACACGGCGCTCAAGTTAAAAGTTCAACTTTAAAAAAAAAACTGTTCCTGTCCATTCAGGAATCATTCTAATTTGCTGATTTATTATTATCAATGCTGAAAACATCATTTATTTGAAATAGAAATCTTTTTTAACATAATACATCTCTTCACTTGAATCATTTAATGCATCCTTGCTGACCCCAAACTTTTGAATGTGTACAATATCTAATCTTGTATATTATGTCAAAAGACAACATCACACACCTTAACAACAAAGCCACAAGAATATCAGGCAAAACTATGAGCAAGACCATGCTCCTTTCTAAAACATCATTTCTTTTCAAGGGAAGATGCTTATATTTGACCAGCGTAAATGCACTAGCTGTAGGCAAATATATGACTAACATACACCCTGAAAGCAGACGTGGTATTATATAGGCCACGGAATGTAAAGTTATGAAAATGTGCACCTGAAACTAAAGCTATCAGAATTATAGCTCACAGACACTAGATTTCCAGTGACAAATATGACAAATACAAAAAAAAAAGAAAAAAAGAATGAGAACATCCTTGCACACTCTTATTTTTTTCTTCAAGATAAAAAAAAAAACCCTAAGAAGTGAAATCCTATATCATGTATTTCAGTGTTTTTAAATGGAGTCTGTGAGTTGTTTTGCAGTAGCTGGGGCAGTGAACATCTGCTAATGGTCATTAAATCCATTTGGCTGCAGTTATTACGCATTCATGTCACTAAATGAAGCGATACACTTAGACGCCACACAAACGGAAACAGTCATCTGCCTTTTTTTTTTTATTACCGACCTGCTATTTAGAACATCTCAATGCACACTAAACATCTGCCATGATATCAGAAACACATTTCCTGTCTCTGACCCCACCATCATTGTATCCTCTGAAAACAATTCTCTGTTTCCTCTGAGCGGAAGAGCACAAGCACCCTGAGGTGGCAGCAGTCTCTCTCTCTCTCTCTCTCTCTCGTCTGTGGAGGGAGTCGTTCTGAGCGATGGCCAGCTGTGTCTCTGTGTGATGTTCAGAGCTGCACTTGAGTGAACTCTCTAGTACACACTCATGTATGTTCTCCTCCCTGTATGAGCACACAACTGCGTGAAGAACATTAGTGTTTGTGCTCAATAACGGACTCTCCGTTTCTTTCCCTCCATCAGTGGACCACCGGTACTAAACCAAAAAGTGCAGACTAATAAACCAGAACAGACCCTAGATTTAATTAGATGTGAATGAAAAAGAGGCTGTGAGGGGTAGAAGTCAAAACTATGCACTGTTGCTCACCTTGGTGAAAACACTGAAAACGTCTTTCCGCAGTTTTTACCCTGACAGAGGTAAGAAAACTGAAATCAACACCTGTTTCCTCATTTCAGTTCTTAACCAACTGCCAGTGCCAACTACCCAAAAAACACGCTTACACAAAATTAGAAACATACACAAATTCACCCTGATCGCAGAAGCGCATAAACCACATCCATTCAAAGACAACTGAACTTTAACACACACACACAAGTGATGGCATTTAAGCGCACTAAGAAATTCCAAACATGTCCAGTCCAGACATGTGAATGGCCTGACTGCTTTCTCTCTCTCTAAGTCTAAAGGACCGGGTTCCCATCTGCGGGAGTCTCAGTGCTGCACAGACAGACAGAGATAATGGCAGGGTGCAGGGGATGGTCAGTTTATTTAATAAACATAAAAATCCACCTGAGAAAGAGAGGCTGAATCCAGTCTGTGAGAAAGAGAGAGCTGGGAGGAGAGAGAGAGAGACTGTGCTCTGATTTCAGACGACACATTCAATCACACTGATTCCTGCTCAGCCTAGATGATTGCGGCTGTCGTGGTGAATATTTACTCTCCAATTCATTCTTATTTACATAAGCAGACAGGTAATTCTAACAGCCTGCAGTCTTTTATTCAGAGTTGAAATTTCCAAAACTATGGCAACAACATAAAAAAACAATCCAACTCCTCCTGTATCCCTAACCAAAACGAATCTAGCTATACCCACGGTTCAACTCCCACCGACTCCCAGGCCAAAGTTAACACCACACCCAACTTTAAGTCTCATGCCCAGCCATAAGGTACGTTAGACTTCATGCGGCGCTGCGCAGACCAATCTGCATCTTGCTTGAAGCAGTACATGCCGGTTAAAAACTTTGTCCAAGTTGAGACAACTCCACATCGACAGTGTTTTTATAACAGTAAAAACTCTTTTCATGTAAACCTAATGTTATATTGCATCATGTAATGTTATATTGTGTCATGTTTATCAAAATAAAACTGATAAAAAATACAGGCCCAACTTTATTGGTTTTTAAAAAGTATAGGCTTTTAATCTTGTACATACAGGTGCTGTATTTAACACTTTTCATTCAGTACTTGATGTAGTGCTCGTGTTATAAATGAAAACTTCTGAAATGTCTGTGCATTCGACAAATATTGCATCTAATCTACTTCATCTATGATAAAGTGCACAAATACTGCACGAACATCACAGCGGGAAGTGTCTGACTTTATGTCTCCGATTTCAACTCCTCTGACCTGCAAGCCATAAATCTTAACAATCGTTTAAATCCAGCCTAATAAGTTGAACACAGCTCCGCCCCCATTCATTAGCCACAATTAAACCCCACCCCCACACATTCAGCTCCACCCTCAACCTTAGCCACTCACTCAAACTCCACCCCCAGTCATTCTAGCCCCACCCAGCAAACTCAAACCCCGCCCCCAGCCACAGTCAGACTTTCAGGGTCTAATCAGTGTCAGCTACTTGGCAGTAAATGTTTCGATATAAATACTTCATTCTACAGTCTAAGTTTCAACATCACTGAAAAACACCAGCAACAGTTTCCTGAATCAACCACACCGCCTTCATACACCTGTGCCCTCATTTCCAGCCCTGCGCTGTAACGAACACCTTTGGAGCAGACATGAGCGAGTCTGTCTCTAGGCATGGATCTCTGAAGAGGTTCATACTGGAATTTATTTAGGGAGTGAGGTTCTGGTCTTACCTTTCCAAACTGTTCAAAATACTGTTTCACGTCTTCAACGACTGTGCTCGCGGATAATCCACCCACAAATATTTTCTTTGTTCTTGTGACCATCTGGTGAGAGAAACAGGAAAAAAAGAAAAACATGAGCAAACCAAAACCCTTCAGAGCCAGCAGACAGCTAGATCACTCACACTTCTATTCAGATCATTGTGTTTGTAAGTTTAAATTTGCATGATTTTTTTTTTATTGTACTTGTAAATGTTCAACAAAAAAATACAGAGGTAGAAAAAAAAGATGAATCATTCATTTTCCTAACAAACATTAAGATGTATGAAACACCAAGTGATAGAAATAGAGCAGATATTTTTACCAAACAGACAGTGAGAATGAGATTTCTCCGTTTCTGTAGTGCCACTAAAGAGCCACCATAAAAAAAAATTACAATAAAAAAGGGCTGAGTTTTGAGCTTATGACCTGTACATGACAAGACTGGCCGCCAGGGGCGGACTGGCCATCTGTGTGATCTGGAGAATCACAGAACGGTCGGTACTCCAGGACGGCCAGCGGGCCGGCCCACCACCCGCCACACACGCAGTCACAGACATCCCAAGTCTCCCGGAAGTTCCGGGAGTCTCCCGCATATTGATAGCGGCTCACTGATGCCCGCAAATTAGTTAAAATCTCTTGGAATCTAGAGCGAATAAGAGCGCACATGCGTAGTGCGCGCACGGCAGAGAGAGGGAGCGAGCTAGAGACCTTGCGTGTGTGTGCTAGTGTGCGCGTGTGCCTCACGAAGCGCATGTAAGGACCCAACCAATCAAGTGCGGGCGGGCTTTTATCTCTACTACTCACGAACTGAATTAATCAGAAATTACTTTGCAAGTTACTTGCTAGGGATGATGTTAGGAAGTGATATTCAGCTTGCTACATTTTTAATGATTACAGTAGTTAAAACAGCTAAACTTCAACATTTTAGCTGTAAAATGCCACATGCTGTAGCTAATATTAAGAAAATATGTTGTGCTTTTACTTTTAAAAATGTTGGTAACGTTACAGTTAATGCTTACAAACTTTGAAGATTTTGAATACAGAAGTTACATTTGTAATGGTGTAATTTCATTTAGATGTGGTATTATTATTTGTGCAGTAGCTAAGATTAATTACTGCATAAATTAATTAAGATTATTAAGTAATAAATTCATGTTAAGACAGCATGGAATAGATTGTATAATTTGCTGTTAGCTAGGTATAGTATTATGAGCCACAATTAAAGTCTTGTGACACTCATGCCAGGCGGCAGGCGTTATTGTTGTTGTTGTCGAGTTTCCGCGCGCCGATTGCTTTGGGCCGGGCCTAGTCAAAGTCCAGGGCCGTTTTTTAGTCCCAGTCCGTCCCTGCTGGCCGCTATAAAATAACACAGATAAAAAAAAATTTCCTATTACATTGTTCAAGACGTGACAATAGAATTTCATTTGCAAGTTTACATAACTACAATTTAAAAAAAAATAGTGAAGACAAAATACAAGAAACATGGTCAATGAATCTAATGTTTTTGTCACAAAAATGTCAATGGCTTTTCTTAGTAATATATAAACAACTTTCATACGTTCATGTTGAGGTCAAAGGTCTGACCTCAGGATACAAAATTTGTGTTTGAAGATCATCTTCCTCTGTAAACAAACTGCTAATGAAAGCTTTAACTTAAGCACAGAGTTGATTCCAGTCCCTCCAGATGCACCTTCTCAAGATTTCACAGCTAATAATGCCGTTACAAATCACATTTCACTGATGCCACACACGTGTTTGGCCCCATTAGCGCAGCCTTCCATTCAGTTAAACTCCTGACATGTTTACTTCTGCTATGACACACGTCCAGATGCTTTTTAGCTCCAGTCACACATAAAAACAATAACAGAGAAAAAAAATCCTTCCTTTTCCCATAAAACTCAATTAAGGGATAGAGGGAAGGAGGGGTGCATTAAAGGGCTAGTTCACCCAAAAATGAAAATTATGTCGTTCCAAACCCGAAAGACCTCCGTTCATCTTCGGAACGCAGTTTAAGATATTTTAGATTTAGTCCGAGAGCTTTCTGTCCCTCCATTGAAAATGTATGTACGGTATACTGTCCTTGTCCAGAAAGGAAATAAAGACACCATCAAAGTAGTCCATGTGACATCAGTGGGTTAGTTAGAATGTTTTGAAGCATCGAAAATACATTTTGGTCCAAAAATAACAAAAACTACTACTTTATTCAGCATTGTATTCTCTTCCGGTTCTGTTGTCGAGCCGCGTTCAGTGACGCTGCTGACGTAAGACGCTGCTGACGTGTTATCAGTGCGCCCGAGCTTCGTTTACAGTCTGAGGGAGACGCACGCTGTAAACAAAACAATCTTCGCAAACATGTCTAAGGATTTCAACACAGAGGAAGACTTGCATTTTTTTGCCCAGCCATATTTATTTGAACCCGAATACACGGGCGCACCAGATACACGTCAGCAGCGTCACTGAACGCGGATTGACAACAGAACCGGAAGAGAATACAATGCTGAATAAAGTCGTAGTTTTTGTTATTTTTGGACCAAAATGTATTTTCGATGCTTCAAAACATTCTAACTAACCCACTGATGTCACATGGACTACTTTGATGATGTCTTTATTTCCTTTCTGGACAAGTACAGTATACGGTGTATACATTTTCAATGGAGGGACCGAAAGCTCTCGGACTAAATCTAAAATATCTTAAACTGTGTCCCGAAGATGAATGGAGGTCTTACAGGCTTGGAACGACATGAGGGTGAGTCATTAATGACATCATTTTCATTTTTGGGTGAACTAACCCTTTAAAACATTGATTAATTCCCAAGCTGAGAAAATACAAAATATTTCTACAGCACTCAAGGAGAGGCGACAGGAGAATGAGCAAAAGTGCACCAGAAGAGAAAGAGAGAATGAAAGGCAAGAAGAATTTAAACGCATGCAACTTTAAAGGAGAACTCCGGCGCAAAATGAACCTTTGGTCTAATTACACATTGTTACCTAGTCAACCGTTATCTGAGATTTGTTTTCATGATTATCGAATGTAAATAGTTTTATCTCTAAAAACAGTTTAGCCTATAAAGCTAGTATAACGCTAGTATATTGGGCATCGAGTAATGACAAATAAAAATCGCTTGTTAATACCACTAACAAGGCTGAAAATAGCCCCAGACTAGCACGGTAGCATAATGTTCAAACCGAAGCATTGAGAACTTTGTCAGTGTCCAGACAGTTAATAAGAAGATATTTAATACATACAGTCAACTTCGCGTATACAGGCAGGAGCCATCTTTGAAAAGCAGTCTCTACCCGTCGATCTACGAACGCCGATCCAAGTGCGCTGGTGAGAATGTGAACGAGCTATAAGTTGTGATAAGGTGAGCGCGAACAGCAGGCTTGGATCGGCGTTCGTAGATCGACGGGTAGAGACTGCTTTTCAAAGATGGCTTCTGCCTGTATACGCGAAGTTGACTGTATGTATTAAATATCTTCTTATTAAACTGTCTGGACACTGACAAAGTTCTCAATGCTTCGGTTTGAAGGTAGGGACCCTCATTATGCTACCGTGCTAGTCTGGGGCTATTTTCAGCCTTGTTAGTGGTATTAACAAGCGATTTTTATTTGTCATTACTCGATGCCCAATATACTAGCGTTATACTAGCTTTATAGGCTAAACTGTTTTTAGAGATAAAACTATTTACATTCGATAATCATGAAAACAAATCTCAGATAACGGTTGACTAGGTAACAATGTGTAATTAGACCAAAGGTTCATTTTGCGCCGGAGTTCTCCTTTAAGAAATTTAATAGCCAAATAAAAAGCATTAAAATAGTTGGTGTTCATCATTTGTCTTTTAATATTCACAATAACTTAACAGCTTTTTATGAAAACGTTGTATTGTCAGATCTGTACTGTGAATGTTTATTTAATCTACTCATATTATCGGTCAAAAGTATGGAATAGATTTTTTTCATGTTTTTGAAAAGTCTCTTATGCTCATAAAGGCTGCATTTATTTGATCAAAAATAAACTAAAATTGTGAAATATTACAATTTAAAATAACTTTCTATTTTAATATATTTTAAAATGTCATTTAAGCTGAATTTTCAGCAAGTATTACTCTAGTTTTCAGTGTCACTTGATCCCTGAGAAATAATTTAGTATGTTGATTTGGTGCAATCAGAATATTTGATGCTGATGCCTTCTCATCCCTAAACCCAGCAATTGTTTTTTAGTTTTTTTGTTGTTGTTGTTTTGCAATTGGTGATTGTAGGGAAGAGAAATGACACTACACCTTTAAATACTTTATAAATCTGTGCATTCTGTTACTGTATGTGTAATAACCACACCCACCAGCCAACGCACCAATCTAGAGTGAAGATGATGTTGAAGCAGAGATGTGATTGTCTATCTACCTGTCTATTTGCATGAGCACCAGGAGCTTGTGTGTGGCACTCATTCATGATGCAAATCAAGCCAGTGGCCGGAGACCAGTGCCTAAAACAAGATCACATCCACCCGGCAGGCTTTCTGGGGTTATCAGGGTCGTTCAACCTGGATATTTACCAGCATCCCTGTTCTTATCAGCACAGATCTAGCTAATGGAAACAGCAGCTAGCCCTGTTCCTGCACTACCAGCAGTTGTTTCATCTGCGTCCTGTGACACCTCACTCTCTGCGAGAGGCGTTCCCCTGCCTGCCGCTGCCGCTGCCCTGTCTGTAGATGCTTAAGTTTTTAGCCTACTCTTTATGCTCTGTGACAGGCCTGCCCACAGGGCTGATGGGATTTCTACAAGCACTGCAACAACGCAATTACTTTCTCTCCTGCTTTCTCTGTGGTGACAACCCTACACGACTGCCTAAACCCTCCTGGAGAAGAGAGACAGACAGCACGGTGAAAGACAGTGATACAGGAGTTAGTGAGCTTGCATGTTATACAACTTGCATTATTCCGAGGAAAAAACGTATAACACCGGTATCAGAGTTCGTCAACACAGGGCCCTCCTGCCTGAGAGAGCAGCGGCATTTCTCTCTAGGACATATAGGAAGAGGCTAGTGATAATATGAGCACGTCGCCCATTATTTGCGCAGAAATCTGCTTCTGACACTTATTAAAATGAGATCCGAGTTATGAAGATGTATTCCCAGCTCAGCTCGAACAGGCAGAAACACAGACGACGGGCTCCAGGGAGGAGCCAGAGAAATGGAAGAGAAGAGTAACTTTCCCACCAATCTGCTCGCACACCTGCTTGTGTTTTAGAGCAGTAACGCTGAAGGAGAATCCAACAGCATGAACAAGGACACACTCAGACACTGAATGACCTCTCTCTGGTTCCCAGAAGGACACAGCCTCCTCTCTCTCCTTCTCTCTGCAGCAGTGAGTGTGTTTGAGTGTGTGAGATCTGTCGCAGGGTCACTGGTGTTTCTCAAGGACATCTTTTCCCTCTCTGAGCCTCGATAGAATTAAACCGAATAGAATTAAATGGACCGGAATGGTGTCTTTTTTGCTGAAAGATTTTAAGGGACATTAGGGTAAACAACATCAGCATAGTAAAGCGGCATATTAAAGAGGCCATATGGAAAGCAAGATATCCAGTCTCCTTTTGAAATAAAGAGCGTGATATCTAATATTGAGGTAATTTACATAAAGAATTCTTAAAGACACAGTGTCAGAAAAGGTAGAAAATTATCATTTTCTTACAAGAACTAACATTACAACCAGCATTATAACTACAGGGAAAAAATAAACCTCTATATTGGTAAAGAAGAAGTCCTCTAAAAGGGATAATACACCCAAAAGTGAAGATTCTGTCATCATTACTCACCCTCAAGTCATTCTAAACCTGTATATGACATGCTTTCTTCTGTGGAATGAAGATATTTTGAGGAATGTTTCTCAAAAGTGAGTGTTTTTCTTTTTGATCATACAATGGAAGTCAATGGGCTCCAATGTTGTTTAGTCCCCAATATCCTTCAAAAATGTATTTTGTGTTCTGCAGAAGAAATGCATACAGCTTTGGGATGACATGAGGGTGAGTAAATTATTTTTGGGTGGACTATCCCTTAAAAATACAAAGAAAGTGGCGCTACTGTTTTGCTCGGTCATAGCTCTTGGATCAACTATGGGTGCCGTGCCAACCTAAAACCTTGCAGCCTAACCTTTAAGGTAAAACTGAAAAAAAGTATTAAGTATTTATTTTGTTCTGTAAAATGACATTTCACATTAAAGGGGTCAGATCATGGTACATGCACTTTTTCAAGTTGATTGTACTGAAATGTGTGTTGGCAATGCCTGTACACAACCATCATATAATGATAAAAAAATCTATCCAGTGTTTTTGTTTTAATCTCCTTGTATGTTTTCCCGTCTCAAATTGAGCCGTTCGTTTTTGTGACGTCAATAAAACGGACTCCCCTCCCACGATTGTTGATTGACAGTAGCGTTTCAACACAGACCCGCCCTGAGCGAGCCGTCATCATAGTCCATCATTGTTGATACGCTGGAGCAGAACGGCGTCTACGCGATTGTGGTGTTCTGTTCTTGGGTGTAATAACGAACACAGGGTCATTTTGATGTTCCTAAATCCGAAACACTGAAGACGCAGTGGCTGAGTTTTGTTTTCGAAGGGAATATTCCCCACGGGCAACGTCAATGCTTTCATGTTTGTGCGAATCATTTCTCACCAGACTGCTTTATAAACGAGCGTCAGTATAAAGCTGGTTTTGCTAAGAAGCTGCTCCTGAAAAAAGAATCAGTCCCAACTATTCATGTCCCTGCTGCATCTCCAGAGAAGTGAGTGTAAAATTGTATATTATATATTAATCATTGCAAATCGCTTGCACGCTTCACGATGAATGCGGCTAAGGTTTACACTCAGGGTACATTATGGCATGTTTTCTATACGACGTTCTCAATATAATTCATAATCCCACGTTTATAATGAACAACACGTTATGGTTATTGTGTTATTACAAACTGAGTACGTATACATCAGTAAAAACATAGCGTTCGTACATCTCACTAAGTTACTCTACCCTGCCAGTACACAAAGATAGATCAAAGAGACATTACGTTAACTAACGATTCTGAAACGTCCTGTTCGAGCCTTAATTGTCGAACTTCTTTGCGGCCGTCATGTTGTTCTGGGTCCGACTCAGGTTCGAACTGATACGGTTGCACAGATGTGTCCTCAGAGACTCCCGCTGCCCTTCTCTCCCCAAAATATTCCTTCTGTTCTCAAGGCAACACTCCACGTGCGTTGTCAGAACGCCCGCGGAACAGAGGGGCGGAGTGAGCGAAGCTCATTATTTAAAGGCATATGCACTGAAACGGCGTCCTGAAAACAGAGCTGTTTTTGACCAGGTAAAATTAGTGTTTTCTTACAATACTAATGAGAATTTTTAATTAAAGTATATTACAAACTTTTCATTCAGACCCTAAAGAATCAAATTAACTTGTATGAAAATGGCATTATTTGACCCCTTTAAAAAAATATATTTAACCAGGGGAAAAAAGAGAGCCAACCAAATCATGAGCTCTAACATCTGAGTTTTGCAGTAGAGCCAGAGCTGAAATATGCTCTGAAGAGCCTCTCTATGACACACACACACGCACACGGTTCCTCCAAGACAAGAATGAGAGCCTCTCTCACACACACACACGCACATACTCTCTTATCCTCCATGGCCCCTGATTTAGTGAATGACAGTATTTGTGGACAGCTGATTACAGTTGTCTGACTTTGGCTTCGTCTCTCGAACAAGGCCACTTGAACCAGAGGGGATCCGTTCAAGCCGAGACCTCTTTCCTGTGAGGAGCTTCTCTTCATCCCGCTCCCAATCAGAGCACTTTCTCCCTCAGCTTTTCTGCCTTCTGTTCGTTTTCAAAAAGGAGTGATTAGAATGTGGCCGAAGCCATCAGCGATCCACAGCGGCTCTCGCTTTCCCAGCGGTGATTACAGGGTGAGACATCCTGACACCAGATCAGCACACACACACTGGAAATTTTAAAGCATTTGTGGTAATTCAACATCCTTCCAATCTAAAATTAAAGTATCTGAGATGAATCTGCTATGCTTTCTTTATAAAAACAAACCAGTGTGATGTGGACTTGAGTTATTGCCTCAGTTCTGGCTTTCATACGTGCTGTTTTTATGAATGAATAGAGGGAGGAAGTGTCCACACAAACAGCTAAGTAAGATTCACTCAGTTAACCATCTGGGTCCTGGAGGTGTTCTGACATTTGTGCTTATTTGTGTCACTTGTGACATTTTCATGGCTAAAGTCTTATTACACTGACTGTATTCAGCACAAACTCTGCTACAATAATATGTCCACAGCATGTATGTAAAAGTTTGTAGTTTTGAGATAATGACGTTTATGCATGGTTTGTGAAAAAAACGCACAAAAAATGTCACTGAAATAAGGTCATGAAACCCATACTGATTATTTCTTCACAAGACTTTTGAAAATTGTATCACGTAGCCCTTCAGATGAACAGAGAGAGACCTGCTCACATTTATGAACATGGCACTGACATCTGCACCCTAGGTGAGCTTCCTACGCAAAATGAATATCCACAGGAAATGTGAAAAGGTAGAGAGGTAGACACTGCTACTGTAGCTCAAATGTGTGATTGACTCAGTACACATCCCAAGACAAATGCTTTCACTCTTCCTTCAATATAAACTTACACAAGCGCCTTAATGAACCAGTGTATCAATGTACCAGTTTGACTTTCCATGACAGTTCTGAGTGATCAGGATGAACACTGCCTGCAAGTCACGACAGAATGATCATATTTACAAGACCACCACAATCAAGTACACTACTGTTCAAATGTTTGGGGTCAGTAAAATTTTAGTTTTTAAATAAATTAACACTTAATCAGCAAGGATGCATTTAATTGAACTTTCTATTCATCAAAGCATCTTGAAAGAATCATGGTTTCCACCAAAAATATTAAGCTGCACAACAGCTTTCAACAAAGAAGCGTTTCTTGAGCACCAAATCAGCATATTAGAATGCATATGATTACCGACTGCAGTAATGATGCTGAAAATTCAGCTTTGCATCACATGAATAAATTACATTTTAAAATAAAATAGAAAACAGTCTTGCTGAGTATAACACACTTAAACTTTTTAAAAACATTACAAAAACATTAAAAACCACTTGCATTCATTTTGCTCTCTAGACATCAGTATTAACCAAAAACGTAAAAGTCACCCACTAGTCATTACATTACAAAACCATCTCAGAAATATATTGATATTAAAAAATCTGATCCAGAAGGATTTCTTATTGCTATTGAGGAATACTAATTTCATGATTATGAATTGCTAGCCTCAGGCTGAATTTAGGCATTTGCGCTTGGGATGTGTTAAGAGTTTAACAAAAATGACCTCAAATGTAATACTGCAGTTTTCTCTCTCTCTCTCTCTCTCTGCACCCATGGTCCCGCTGAGTCACCATACACCACAGCTGGAGGAGAGAGAGAGAGAGAGAGAGAGAGAGAGAGAGAGAGAGAGAGAGAGAGAGAGAGAGAGAGAGAGAGAGAGAGAGAGAGAGAGAGAGAGAGGAGAGAGAGAGAGAGAGAGAGAGAGAGAGAGGAGAGGAGAGAGGAGAGGAGAGAGGAGAGGAGAGAGGAGAGAGGAGAGGAGAGAGGAGAGAGAGAGATGCGTAAAGCAAGCTGGCACAGTCGGATCTCTCCCCTCCTGACGCTGGACTCACAGATGACTGGGCACCAAGCTGGCACTGCCATCCTGCAGCTCTGCCCTGCGCACTGTAGAGCACCTTCACGGCTGCCGGGTTCAGATCAGCTCTCTTCTGTACTGCAACCCTGTATGACTCCCGTAACCTCATCACCGCCAGCTTTTAAACAGGGGCCAGTGAGCAGACTCACCGACCCTCCAAACCTGCCAGATCACAAGAACTCAAGCGCTGAATCACGTGGGAATGATTCCACACAAGCAGGGGAACAACCATCTGGGTTCTAAAAAGCCTAAAAATTTGTCAATGTTTATTTTAAAGTAGCGCTGTCAGCATTAACGCATGTGATTCATTTCAAAATCCTTAACACGTTAAAATAATTTAACGCAATTAACACAAATAAATTAGAAAAGTATGTGAATCCGCGTCATTAACAATTTACGTCACACAGTTAGATGATCTTAGAGTCGAGAGTTTATCACACGGAGCACCTGTAACCCTGGTAGGAGGAAATTTCAACCTGATTCTGCTTCTCTGTTTGTGATCAGACCATTTTAAGCATTTTAAGCCGTTAAACCCGGGGAAAGTTTTCAGTGATCCAGTAATCGAATTCATTTAAACAAACAGTGCTTTGCTTTAAAACACGAGCTGTCATATTCTGTGATTGTTTCCGAAGAGCACAATTTTGGTGACAGACTCTCACACGCTTACTGTAAGAGTCTGTTATATTGATGCACAAGCAACAAACCGTGTACATGTATGTGCACTCTCGATCACTGATCGCACGCTGCATTTATTTACAGAAACACTTCGGTACGTTTGCGCACACACACTCAGAATAATGTTTGATTTGTCATGTGTACGTTGCTGTGTTTAGTAATCCTAGGTTTATGCCGTCAAGGCAGTAGATTCAGTTGTTTTTTGGCATCTCCATGTGGTCCTTTTCGGAATCGCCCTTCAATCTGATTGTTTACTTTTCTGGATATAGCAAATGATGACAAAATGAATGTGTTAAAATGTAAAAATGTTGTACGCTTAATTTCACAATAAGTGTGCGATTAATCAAACGACAAAAGTGTGATTATTCCAATAAAAATTAATCGATTGACAGCACTATTTTAAATACACACATGAAATCAACATTAACTTAAGTTTGACTTAACCCTGGTCTTACTGTGCACAACTGACCTTAGGACAGATAATTGACTCAGTCCAAATAGACAATCAAATCACTGTGCCTTGTTATTCAAACTTACTTATCAAACTTACTAAACATTATGGTTAAAAAGATGTTGTTATGGTGGAGGTGTAATTCAGATATCCAGAAAGGCTACTGAATGGAGTTTTATTCATTCTGCTCACAAAACAGCCAATAATTTAGAGAAATGCTAGCATTGGACCAGAATAGACCACACGAACACCAAAACTAGCAAATGTGTACCGATCATCCAAAAGTAAAACATCTCTACATTTACAAAAGGAAGGAATAGTAGAATTCAAAAGAAGATATTTTGAAGAATGTGGGTGACCAAACAGTTGCTAGTCCCCATTGACTTCCATGGTAGGAAAAAATATATATTATGGAAGTCACTGGAGTACATCAACTGTTTCGTTACCCACATTCTTCCAAATAACTTTTATTTTCAACAGAAGAAAGAAACTTATTCGGGTTTAAAACAACTTGAGAGATTAAATGATGACAATTACAATTTTTGGGAGAACTATCCCTTTAATGTTAATAAAACAACAAAACACAAAGAGGAAATCACTCACTGCTCTTGACTGAGAACTTTAATAGTAGCTTTAATAAGAATCGATGTATGTATGTGAAGTCTGTTGTGTTTTATTTTCATATTTGTTCATTTAGTCTAATTACTTTCTTCAATGCTACTGTTAAATACACCTACTGTAGCTGAAAAAATAAAGCACTGTTCATTTCATTTGTATATTAACTTGTGTATGTGTAATGTGCATCTTTGTTCTTAATTCTTAATAACAAAGAAAATAATGACAAAGATTTTTATCTTTACCACTTTGACCTAAATGTCTGCCATTCTTTTTTATTTTATATTTTGTTACCTATAAGGCTTTGTTTTTAAAATAGGGACATTAGTTTGGCTGTAATGCATTGCTCAGTCACTTGCAAAATAGTAAAGCCAACATGAAAAAGAAAAGTGATAAAATCGTGATTTTCCGGAAAAAAATCGTGATATGATATTTTTGCCATATCGCCCACCCCTTATCGGAACCGTAAGTTTTGTGATCCGTTGAACCACTAATGTCAACTGTCTGGCATCTTAACCTTTGGTAGGGATGCACAATGATATCGGGACAACATCGGTATCGGCCGATAAAAGCTTAAAATGACCATCATCGGCAGATATGAATATTTCTGCCGATGAGCCTTGCCGATAGGGTGTTTACTATGCGCACGTGACGACCGTGAACGAAGCATGAGCGCCAGCAACTTAAACTTCTAACTAGGGGTGTGCATCTCATGCGGTTTTTGATCGTGGACGATTAAAATGTCTCTTCACGATCTGCTTTTGAAGAAAAATCATAGTATCGTGCATTCTATCAGTTCAATTCTGGTGCCTTCATCTCAACATACTGTACAACGCGACGTACATTCACATCACATCACATGTAAACGCAGAGGTAGAGTTACACTCACGGGACACTGCAATTCACAAAAGTTCATTATTTGCATGTGCGTCAAAGTCTTGCTAGTTAAACATGTCATTCACGTGGAACTAAACTAAACGCTCACAGGAATTAAAGCCTGTCACAGCGCCTGAATACTGGACTAAGTTATCTTTTGAGTCTTTTTGCGCTAATACTGTCAAATACACACAAGGTTTACATAAACAAAGTTGGTTATGTCTAAAGTGAAAGCAAACAGAGAAAATCTGCTTGTCAAATGCGTGTATATTAAACGCGTCGCGTGCAGTTCTTAAAGAGACAGTAATAATATGCTGCCGCTTGTCCTTAAAGAGATACTGCACCCAGAAATAAAAATTCTGTAATTATTTACTCACTCTAATGTTGTTCCAAACCTGTATTCATTTCTTTCTTGTGCTTAAATATACTATGGAAGTCACTGGAGTACAGCAACTGTTTGGTTAGCCACATTCTTCCAAATAACTTTTATTTTCAACAGAAGAAAGAAACTTGAGAGAGTAAATGATGACAATTTAAATTTTTGGGAGAACTATCCCTTTAAATGTTAATAAAACAACAAAACACAGAGGAAATCACTCACTGCTCTTGACTGAGAACTTTAAGAGAAGCTTTAATAAGCTTTTGCACTTAAAAAAAAAATACAAATATATTGGTATCGACATCGGGCAAAATTAGTTTGAAAATATCGGCATATCGAATATCGGCCAAAATCCAATATCGTGCATCCCTAACCTTTGGGTAGATTTCCTCTTGTAATTTCATCACTTTCTCATCTTCTACCATTATAGAGTTTCAACATAATCGGATACAAAAGCTTCTGAATTTACTTCTACTGAATTTCAAGTAATTTATTCCAAAATCATCAGCAAGAGCGACTCACAATGAAAACTCTAAAATACACATGTACAATAACTGTTCTAGCCTAAAAATAGTCTGCCTGATTTAAAGAAAATGAAGTTGCACATTGAAATACGCCACAATACAGAAGTTAAATTTAACACTAAACCCATCCCACAATAGCCCTAAACACACTAAAGCTGTCATTTGCACATCTTTGTTCTCTCTTAGGTCCTCAAAAAGAAGCTGTTCATCTAAGCAAGAAACGCAGCATCTGGTCAGCCTCTGGGGAGTCCGAAACACTGAGTTACCCTAACACATATACACACACACACACACACACATATATTGACTAACCAAATCTCTTCATCTCATTTTCACTGACTCACTCGTTTCTCCCCCTCATCTCTCCTTCGTTTCTGCTCTCCTCTCTCTATCTTCTGTAATTGCTCCCAGATCTCTCATTTCTCAGCCACGCTCTGCTGCTAAGCTCTTAAAGATTTAGGCACCTCACATAAAGCCAGTCCTGTCGTACACCTCGACAGAACCGTAGGACCTCTCCATCTCTCATCACTATACTCTCTTTCCCGTACCCTATAGGTTCATAAGGCAATTAAAAACAGAGTTCTTGCCGAATGGAGCCAATGGGCTCGTAAAATTGTGGGTCACTTCAGACAAAAAAAACAGCTCTGTGCACTGAGCGTTCTTTTCAAAAGGAATTATGATGTTTTAAAGCAGTACGGTAAAAGAAAATAACCCCTTTAAAACACTCAAGAGACAAGCGGCACTCGAGCGGATGTCAGAAATGGGTAAATGGTGAGTACCCATCAATGAAATGCCATCATAAAGAACAGTTGATTTATGCAACGAACCAGAATAAATCCGGTTAACAGTAGAAATTTCATTTATCTATCCATTTATCCATACATCCCATAGATACAATGCATACAGTGAATCAGGCTTGACAATCAGGCATGAGAGCTTTCCACTATGATGAGTGAGTTAAAGCACAACACTGTCTATGATTACTTATCAGTTTCCCTGACAGCACTGATGAGTCATATTTGCAGTGATCAGGAGAGTATCTAAGTATGAAAGTTTCAAGTTTCAGTTAAAGTTGATACCATTTTATGCTTTAAAAATTTAAAATATCTAAACTTAAAATGTAAGATGCGGAAATCTGAATGTTTTCCATGTTCCTTCAGGAAATTCAAAAGCATAAAACAAGCATATTTAACCCAAATCGCTGAGGATGCTTCTTATTTACCTTGTGTGCACATACTCCTGTCATCAGAACTGCCTAATGAAACCTTCAAGCACAGCTTAGTTTGTAATGAATAAACATCGCTAAGTGACACAAGGTGTTGGGTTTTGAATGTAAACTGCACATAGCTCTGTGTCCCTTTGATAAGGGCAATTACAACCCATTTAGAGGCTCTGACAGAGCCTTTTGCAGAACACACAACTGCTCTAATATCCATAATACAACTAAATGAGATCCTGTGATTACAAACTGTCGAATGCGAGAATCGAATTCACAGCTTAAGAGTGTCATATTAAGCTGAACAACCAGAGGCCAAGATGATATTCTCTTCTCTGATACTTTAAAGCCAAAAATCACCAAATGCTTCTTAGTATGCAAATCATAATTAAAGTAGACAGTTTATTGGTCAGTCATAAATTCAGGAGGGAAACTTAGAGACAAAAATAAGACACCCTTTCCATACTGATGTTCTCTCACTCTCTTACCTAAATTATAGACACATACACACACTTGAATTGTATACAAAGACATTATGCAATACTGTTCAAAAGTTTTTGAAAGAAGTCTCTTCAGTTCACCAAGGCTGCATTTATTAATGCAAAAATACAGTAAAAACGTTATGAATATGAAATATTACAATTTAAAATAACCACTTTCTATTTTTAAAATACTTTACCATTATAAATGTCTTCATGGTCACATTTGATCAATTTAATGTGTCTGGTGAAAAAAATGTTTCCATTTATTTAAAAAATAATAATTCTTATTGACCCCAAACCTTTGAACAGTAATGTACATGCACACCTGTACAGGTTAAACATCCATTAGCACATAATGCCATGTCTACTTCCTGCCTGGCTTAAATGGACTTACAAGAACTACACCCAACACCACACATACAAAAGAAGGAATCATGGAATTGAATTAACATCTGTCACACAAGACTACCCAGAATTTATCATAGCATCTTATAACCAACAGCATGAGACATATTGATAAATATTGAAGGCGGTTTAGTAGACATACTAACTAAACTGCAAGAAAATTTGATTTTATTACACCTGAATGTCTTTCATGGAGAGTGTATATAATTATCCTGAGAAAACCAGGAAGTTTCAAACCCTCAAATCAAAGTCTAAAATAATTGAGAGAAGAGACAAAAAGAGGAAGGGATCGCTTCCTCTCTCTCTTCATCTCTCCTTCACCATGCACATCAGAGCAGCTCAGGCCTTCAACAAAACAGGTTCCTGGGTTTATTTACATAAACTTCAAAATACCGCTCTGTTTAGGAGGAAACAAAGACAGCAGACATCAAAGTTCGTAAGATCTGGCCAGCGCCTCCACGCTCCACGCCTCTAAAAAGGATGTTTGCTTTATTCCCACCCAACAAACTCTTTTTCTTTTGTCATTCTCCATTGAGAACGTGAACATCAACCCAGAACACAGTGAAAATGTTTTTATCGGTATTGGGGGTGAATTTGTCAGTGAACAGAGGGTTTCCAGAACTCCACACTGCAGAAAAAGCGGAACACATCGTCCTTAGCTTTACACTTGTTTTTTGAAACCAGGAGACAAATATAGGGAATGGGGGCGACCACTGGAAAATTGCTGATTAAATGTCCTCATCCAGATTCAGAGAACACTGGGTGGCTAGGGCTCAAACTTTTGAGTTGTTCAAAAGTTACAAAGTTTTAGTCAATCAAAGGGGGGAGATCAGAGCGGTTTCATTGGATATGACTGACTTTGCTGTGGTTCATTCTATCATATTTACAGGTCTAAACAGGTCAAAAGCGGCAGTAACACTGAAAAGAAAGTTCAAAAGAACAGAATTTTTGTACATCAAAGAAACATGAAAAAAAGCTTCATGATTTACACAAAATGAATAAGCAGCACAACCGTTGACAAGAAAAGTTTCTTGACTTAATGGTCTTATGTTGCATGATTTATCAGTGAATGTTATACTAAAGAAAAAAAATAGTTTTCATGATCATTTAATAAAAATGTAGAGACATCATCTGCTGTAATTAAAATAATATACTTCCAATAATAACAAATAATGTTATAGCTTAACATGGTTGGATTGTTAATATTCAATTCAATCTCATAGGATTGGGACTACCTACTAAATATTCTGGGCCCTATTTTAACGATCTAAGCGCATGGTCTAAAGCACACGGTTCAAATCCACTTTTGCTAGTTTAACGACGGGAAAAATGGTCTAAAAGGGTTGTCCCTATTCTCTTAATGAGTAATGGGTGTGTTTTGGGCGAAACGTGCAATAAACCAATCAGACAAGACGGATTCCACCATATCTTTATGTAAACAATAATAATCTTTTACATTGTAATCCCTTTATTTTTTATATTTGGCATGTTTGTGTGCTGCTGCGTAACAACCCTGTGTGTGTAATAAGCAGAGTGTACGCACGCGTTGTGCACCAGCCTATAGGCTCATATTACTAATCCACCCGGCTTTAAATAACAAAAAAATAAATACTGTGCAATTGACTTTAGACCAGGTTTTTGTTGGTTAACGGCGCAGTCTATTTCAGTTGCCTTAAAATATCAACACGCCAACAATGTGCCTGAACACCTCGTTGTTAGGCGCAAATTCATTTGCTATTTAAACAACGTAGCACAGGACGTGAAAATAATAACTGTCGGGCTGAAAATAGCAAAAAAACACTTGTCCAGCTTGACGCCTCATTGCGCCGGGTGTATGATAGGGCCCTCTGTTTTATTATAAAATGTCACATTACAAATGTTAAATGCATTGTAAACGCGGTTTTATTTGTTTTAAACCCTAAACTTGGCTGCACCTGAAGGGGGAGGTTGGGGGGTGGGGGGGCTGAGAGAGCAGGGCACAGCAAGAGGAAACTGAGATCAAGGCCTTTTGTCCCCGTTCATGCGTGTCGTCTCTCTCTGAAGACCTCCAGCATGCAGGCAGCGGGGTGGATGCCAGCAGAGTGAGCTGCATTCGTGCATGCCTGCGGACCGCTGTTTCTGGGCTCTGCTCTGGAGGGATTTCAGCTGACAGCTGTTATTAATAAACGAGTGTTGGAGGTCAGTTCATTCCTCCGCCTCCTCTCCACCTGACTCCAGCAGTTACACGTCCAGCATCTTACCAGCTGCTCTAAGCACCTCTGCAGGAACCATGGACACAGAAATGGTCTTTAATCAACAACTACACTGACTGGGCATGTGGTAAATGCATCCTACATTATCAGGCAAGTGCCCAATAAGACATTTGTCAAAACCCTTTATAATAACCTTAATCATGGTAATGCTTTACTTCAAAATCTTACTGTATGTGTTATTTACAGTATAATGATACTTCAAGAAATAGTTTATTTCAAAATGACAGACAGTTGATGGACCACAGACTTCCATAGTAGGAAAAAAATACTATGGAAGTCAGAGGGGCCCAACAAATGTCTGGTTACCGACATTCTTCAAAATATCTTCCTTTATGTTCAGCAGAAGAAAGAAATTCATACATGTTTGAAACAACTTGAGGGTGAGAACTTTCTGAAGTGAACTAATACTGAAAGCAACCCCTTAAGTGTCACTGGCCCACTGGTGGGCCCAAAGCCAATACATTTTTAAAACAGTAATATCCTATACTAAACCTAAACGAATCTTGACAAACTATATATCATTTGAAAGCTTACAATTACTATTTTCAACATAATTTGCAACAAGAATATTTTCATACTCCTAAGGCGTGTTCAGACCTTTATTTTGAAATACCAATGAACATGAAAAATCATGAAAGAATGGTAGAAACCTCAGTTTGTTTTCATGCCAAGAGTTAGCATGATAGCATCCATTCAAATAATTTAGAAAAAAAGGTCTGAAAATGTTATAAATATAAAGAAAATAATAATAGATTCACCATTTGTGAGGTGGCAGCGAGCTATAACGCACATACGTTTTTCTTTTTATGTGTTTCTTAGAGGTTGAATTCATATCAAAATCTGCCAAACTGCCATGTAAGCAGACAAATCGGATATTCCCCAGTAAATGCAAGTCGTACGTCATTCAAAAAGGGACGTCAACTCAGGTGTACACCAACTGCGATCACATGACTTATTAATGGCGCGATGGAGGATGAAGACTCAACACAGTGGAGTAATGCGGAGGTTGTATGTCTTTTTGCCGCATACAAACGTCCGTCTGAACCGATGTAGCAGCGGCCATAGCTGAATTCGCCCAGGCTGCAACAAGGGTTCTCCTCTTTTTTCTCCGCCTTATGAGAGCAATGTTTTGCTGACCTTTGAAAATAGTGCGGAAAGCAAAAACACTGGATAATCATTTTGTCTGCATCTGCATCCATTGCATATCGCGCAGATCACGCCTTTTCCGGGTCAGACGTCTACATCGGGTTGTTTCGGCAGTGTATAGTGTAAATGCAAATATCGGATACGGGTCACTTTTAAAAGATGTAAGCAGGTCGTCAAAAAAATGTATATATAAAAAATGTAATGTAAAATGTAAATGCAGCCTATTTAAACCTTGAATTGTGCGATGGGGTTTTAAACTGAATTTCAATTTTAGAGTTTTTACATGTTTATTAGTTTTTATATTTAAAACAACATTTAGTTAGTAGCCTATTTTTTTTTTTTTGTCATTTTAGTGATCAAAATGAGTCTTTTTCTGATTTGTTCAATGTATGGATCTGTTTTGAAATGTGTTTATCCCCCGTTGCTATGGTTATCACTGGGCATGCATTTACACTTCCTGTTTAAATTAAAGTGATAAACATCAGGGCGAGCATTAGGACCGCTGGCTTCCGTTTCAACTCGTACCCTACAGTCAAGACTGTTCTGAGAGCACAGAGTGGCTGCTCTGTATCGGTTTCCCGGCTCATTTTTACTAAACACTACTGCACTCATGCCATTGAGAGTCGGCTGTGGCAAAATTAATCCAGGGAAACTGCAAAACTAAATTTTGTGCACAAAGATTAAAGAGGCTGTCCTCTCACTGCAGGCCTCTGTGCTTCTACCTGTAAACCCACTCCACAAAACCTGATTCATCATTAATGTGTGAAAATGTGTGTTCAGGACAGTGTGTCAAACTGTTCCCTGAGGAACTGTGACCAAGCTGAACTCTAAACACACAATGTGTGATGTGTCTAGAGGGCTTTCAAAGCTTAAATCTTCAGTAACACACTCTCGTATCTGCCTGACGATGATCAAACTAACTCACGCACGTCTTGCCTAAAAAGAGAGCGATTCAGCCTGCACTGCCTTGAGCTCTGAATTAGACTTGCGTAAAGCGTTTCCACTGGAATAACAGAGTGATTTTACTGCCGTTTTCAAGAGCCTGCACTCATCTCAACAAGACAAACGCGCACTCTTCCTTCTCTAGCGACCTCTTTTTCTCCTCCTCTGGTCCTGATGTGTAGCATTCTGCCCCTTTCAGCATTAAAAGGGGTCATATCATAAGTTACCACATTTTTTTAGATAAAAAGCTTGATGGACAATGAAATTCACTGTAACTTTGAGAAGTCAATACTTTCTCCCCACTTAAAAAAAAAAAGCATTTACTGAAATTAAGCTGCAAAAGCAGCTCTGTATTAACAACTTAGAAGGACAGATGCTAATTTGCATCACAGAATTTCAGGCCAGGTCAGAGCATAAACTTCCATTCACATTTTTCTGTGTTTTGGTAACAGACGACTGGAGGGTTATTTTTCTTATCTTTTTTTTTTTTTTTTTTGCATTAACCTCTTTCTCTCTCTCTGCCGCACCTAAAGAATGTCCAGAGATGGTTAAAAATAACACGTACAGTGGGCAAAGTCGTCATTGCCCTAACCTAACCTGCCCCATGCCACAATTAATCACACTTCCAGGTTTATAAAAAAGAGCCCCCAGACACACACACACACAGAGAGAGAGAGAGAGAGAGAGAGAGGTCTCCTGAGTTGACTGGGTCCTGTGTTGTGACACTCACTATCACCGTCAGCAACCACAGTTGTGCAATCCCCCTGCATCTGCTGTCAACCATCTACAGCCCGTCAAACACACATTGAGAGACCAGTCAATCACAGCCCCCTCAGGCTTATAGGAGGCGGTATTGTGGCAATACAGTGAATTAAATAATGATTTCATCAAGTGGAGACATAATCAGGACATAAATGATGGGACTCACTCACACACAATTAGGGCTGTTGGAACGAATTCCAAAATTCGAATATAATTGGAATATTAAAAAAAATCAATACTATTCGAATGCTGAAGTTACTATTCGAATATTTTTATTTTTTTTATATGCAATCTTGTCTTTCTCACCACCTTGGCTTACACGCATGTGAAAATGAAATGCTTTTGTTTCGTCTGATGAACAATAAAGTTTTTGAATCGTAACAATTGTGCACGTTATACACGTTGATCATCATAACAATACTGTCAAAAATGGTAAATGTTTAACGCCGTAAAAAAGCGCCCGTGAAGCGCAAATATCTTGGCCAATACTCAACGGATTCGGTGAGCACTAAACTCGCTGGAACCGTCTAGTCGAACTGAAAAGAACGATATAAATTTCAGAATGTTTGGTGGTGTTTTCGCGGAGATATTAGCCGAAAACCATCGGAAGCGCTTCAACCATATTCAGCGTGAATAAAATGTTTATTGTAATGTTAGATGTCCCTCTAGTGGACAGAACGTGTAACAACAACCACATGCTATAGTGGCATTGGCGATCCATAAGCCTGAGTAATGTCGTAAATATTAATAATAGGGAGAATTTGAGCATTTAATATTCGAATATTATTCGAATATTAAATAAAACAAGGAATGGAATTCGAATAGTATTATAGAGGAAGATTGACAGCCCTACACACAATCAGCTAGCAATTATTCATTTATTATGAGTTATGTTTACCAATTTAACTGATAGAGAATCAAGTAAAAAAATAAAATAAAAAAAAAATAAATCAAGGCTACATCTGTAGGAGGATAATCTCTTCACTTCGCTTTGTTCTTTCACACATAGCCCAAAATGTAATTTTCTATTTAAAGGTCCAGTGTGTGATTTTTAGCGCCATCTAGCGGTTCGGTTGCGAGTTTACATTAAGGGCTCAGCCCACCGCTCACCCCTCCCTTTCGAAGAAGCTACGGTGGCTAAAACGGGACAAACATCGTCGTCTGAGACAGCAGAGAATAGCCAGCGTAAACCAAGTTTCTGTACCACAGTCCATTATAAACCACATCATGGATAAAGTTTCAGGTGAGGATCAAGGGTCTTAATACATAATATAATAATAGTAATCAGCTGATTGTCTCACGAACGTAACCAGCACATTCTCCCCACATAGCAAACCCATAATACAGCGAGGGAGAAGAACCACATGAAACTATGCAACTATATATTTTTTCTAACAGGGTAGTAAAAGTTTAGCTGGCTAATATGAGCTGTTACTGTGGCTGAGCTGGTTAAAGCGTAAAGCCTTGTTTAAACTCGACGCGTCCGCATGATATGAGCCCAAAGGTGCGTGCGGCAAAAATGACGTGATTGTAACAGCGCGCGCGCCTCCGCATCCCCTAGACACACTTACTACCACACACAATAAGCTTTTTTTTTCTCTGATTTTGGAAACTCGATCGACTTAAAATGCTTCCAAGATCGACGGGTTGGTGATTCCTGTAACTGTTTTACGGTCAATGACAAGAGTAGCCTACTAATCAGCTGTCTCACGAACTTAACCAGCACATTTATCCCCACATAGCAAAGCCATAACACAGCGAGGGAGAAGAATTAAGTTATATGAAACAATCCAACTACATATTTACACCACTGACAAGGGAAAAGTCACTACTCACGGTGTTTATGACTAGCTTCTTCTAGCTTCCTGCGGCTTCTCTTTCAAGGCAGTGACGAAACGCGCTCTGTTGCGCTGTTTGTTCGTGTTCGGCTACTGTAGAATCATGACGTCACAATATGGCGACCTTCATAGAAGGGGATTCCCGCGCCTATGTAGATATAAATGCCTCATTCTAAGGTAATAAAAACATTACGGTTTATTAAGTAAGTTCTTTATACACCACTGAACACATAGTTATGGATGTCATATTGCATTTCTGTTAATAGATACTCAAAAATGTTACACACTGCACCTTTAAAATAAAAAGGCCTTGTAGATTTATTAGTTCTATTCTGATCCAAAAGCTTCCAATCCAGACAGTGTTTTAAGGCATCAAATGTAATTTTAGTTCTTGGCATTGAACATCAACTCGCGGGCAACTCGCAGTGCATTCTGGGATTGTCTTTCCAATTGTGCATTGCGATGCCTGCCTTTGTGCCTTAAGGCCTACAAGGAAGATAACTATAAAGATAACTATAACTACACATTTTTAATAATCATTACAATTTTACACGAATAAGCAAGTTCACACCCCAAAAAAAACACAGAGGAACAATATCATTGAAATCACTTCTGAGAATTTTTTTTCCCCATGCAGCTGAACCAAACAGAAATCCACATGACTTAAGAGTTTCAGCAAGTATTTCGAATTAACCTCTCTCTCTTCCCTCTCATACCTTAAGAACATCCAGAAATGTTTTTTTTTTTAAAAGCACAAAAACAAGATATAGTTAATGTTATAGTTGTCGTTGCTAGTATAACCGGACCTTTAGATGTTAGTCATAATGCTCCTGACTCAATAGGCAGCAAGTTCATGCTACCTGCTAAGATACCTCATTTTGACCAACATCTAAGATAGCATTGTATACATATAAGGCAAGCCCAGAATGCAATGCGATTAGCCCATGAGTTTATTTCAATAGGAATACACGCGATTGGGAGCTTTGCATGAGTTCAAAAACTTCACCACACAGACTTCACTTGTGTTCAAGTTAGTCACACAAATTTGCTGCATTGGCAAAGCGGTTTAGTTTGAAAGTGACTTATGTGCGAGCGGTGCTTCATGCATTGCAACACTATTGGCAATGGACCTTTTTTGCCCATGAAATTTTGCAGAAATTCCACACATGACCACATCTTAAGAGTCTTAACATAAGCAGACACTGTATAAAGGTCCTAGCTTGCATGCTGTTTTCTAAATTGACAACTTCCAAAACCTTTGGAAAAGATGTTTCGTCAGCTAAACAATTGGCTGTTAAACAACATTGTACACTTCAATCTCTCTCAGCCTCATTTTCACTCCTGTCAAAAATTAAATCCTGTATAATAAATTAAGAAACCTCCTTGCACTATCTGTGTAGTTGCCAACTATGAAAAACGTTTTTATTTTGGTCATTTAGCAGGTGCTATTTGAGTTATGATTCTGCTTTAGAAGGGAGCTGTCAATGTAGACAGACTAGCAGACAGCAAGGCAGCTCATTAGGTTTTGGAAAAGAGCTATAGCCTAGAATTAGAAAACGATAATGAGGGTTAACTGCTTGTGACCGTGATGTTATGATTTTATTCTGGGACATAGTCACACACATCTTCATGTAAAAGAGGAGCGTGGTCCCGGGTTGAGTGGAGACAAATGGTCTCTCTCACACACACACTTGCACTCTCAGTTGGAACGTCACACTGTGTAAGAAAAAAGCCATTTAAATAATAATTAACTGGGCCATTTAAAACCACTCTGCCCCACACAGCTAATTACCCCAGACGACTTCTGCCCTCACTTTCCCATTGTGCCCCAGAATAGAGGTGGATTCAACGATCTCTGTGGCTGCGACGTTGACCGACGTCACGCTAGAGCTCCTGTGTGCAATTCTCAGTGCTGGCCTGTGAGAACGACAGATTGAACACAGCTACCTGAACAGCTTGAATGCACGCACATTCTCTGCCACTTTATGATTCAACGTCTCACGGATAAAGTGAATCTGCATCACAGGGCAACCAGCACTGAAAATATTTCTGCACCTCCTAAAACAAACAGTGAGACCGGAGGGAGCGAAAAACACCTTGTTCAGTTAACAATTCGAACATAAAATCAAAGCATCAGTTACTTTAAATACAGCAATGCACAACAAGAAAGCATCTCCTCTAAACAGACCTCAATGAAGTGAGATTCTAAAGTTTCTCCTGCAAATGACGGCGGCTGATTCATTCCAGCCCCACAGAGTCAAATACACACAATGAGTTAAAAATAGAGATCCTCACTTCCTGCTCCCATTAGCTCTGTCTTAGAATAGAAGCCCCACATTTATAGAAACGCCAACACAAAGGAGAAAGACAGGAATGAAGAAAGTGTTCTGTTGGGCTGAAACTACAGAGCAGAAACACTTAAAATACATCATTTTAACATACTGTATGAAAACACGTAATCATAACTACTGAAGACTAGTCTAGCATCATGAAGTACAAAAATTCCAATTTCAGAGTCAACCCAGTCATAACAATATTAGACTGCAAAAAAAAGTCCTTGACTATAGGTCACGCTGCGGAAAAGGAAACCATGAGTCAGAGCTGCATGATCTGAATGTAAAGGTCAGCGTCAGGTCAACGGGACACAGTCTTCACTGGAAGGCCGGTAACTGGCTGTAATTAAACTGACCTGGTTACTGATTCATGGCGAAGATATTCGACCCCACCTAAAGAGATAGATAGGGGAAAGCTCAAAAATATCAAAATGTCTTGTCTGAACGAAGAAAATCCAATGCGAGAAGAGTGGACGTGAAAAACCCAGGAAGAGAGATAGGTGACCTCTGCCCTCTCCAGCGGGCACTGAAACAACTCACCCCGGCCGGCCCGTCAGAACAAGCATCTGGATCACAGTGCCGGTCTAATCAGAACTGATGAATGTGGGTCGGCTTTAATCTCGCCATGTTGAACTGATTGGAAGGCAGTCTTTGCTTTGAAGTGGAGAATTCCATTAGCTTCCGGCACTCTGATCCGACCGGTCCGGAAAAGCCATCACGCACACACATACACGCACTTACTCTTTTCCAACATCACTCTCCCCCCAAAGGCAACTATAGAAGCCCATTTCCACAGAAAACAGTAAATATCTTTTTAAAGAGCATTCGTATGAGAGAGATTCTCTGTCTGTCCCAGCCGCCAGCGGTGTGGCATCCTAACCAACTTCAAGGGCTCGCCTACACTTTGATCCAGTCAAAAACGACAACTGGCTGTTAAGGGATCACAGACAGAGGAGAAGAACTGAGCAAAGAGCCAGTGAAAAGAAGAAAGCGAGCCACCATCTGGGCTGACCAACTCTTCCTCCTCACACACAGGCAAACCATCACAACAGTCTGCTTCGTGCAACAAAACAGACTGCACCTGATGCTACAAGCCACCTAATTTCATTTCTTTTCAAAACCATCTCAAAAATATTTGTATGCCCAAATATTTGTCCAAAAACCGGAACCAGGCTTTTGAACACTCGTAAATGTAATTAGTCAAATGCACTTCTTTGTCAAAATGCTCGTCTAGAGCGCCAATAAATGTAGATGTAATGTAAAATGTAGGTTTGAAAATTAAACACGTGTCTAATTAAACAAATTTGTCCCACAATATTAAGAAAATAAGAAAACCACTAATTGGTCCCAATTTCTTTGCTTCTGACTGCATGCTTAAATCCTTTAATCAAGGTTTACTTGACAAATACATTACAGTTTAAAAGCATTTATTTGATCAAAAATAGTCTAAGCATTCACATTGTGAAATATGATTAGAGTCTCAAATAACTGTTTTCTATTTTAATAGATTTTAACATGTAATTTATTCCTGTGATGCAAATTTTCACTAGCCATTACTCCAGTTTTCAGTGTCAAATGGTCAAATGGTTACAGGCCTTTCCATTCTCTGTGAAGAATGAGCTAGAGAAAGAGAGAGAGAGAGAAAGAGAATCATAATAAAACACTGAGATCTTCTCATTTTGTTGCATCTTGTATTCAAACACAATGAAGAGCAGCAATCAGACGGCGCAGTCAAGTAAACAAAGCCTGTATCATTTTGCCTTATATTACCACAGGGCAAGTGTTGAAGAGAAAGAATTAGGACACAAAACTGCAAGCAAAGCAAAACTAAGCGGTCACCTCTGGTGCTACAATGCAGCTGAGAGCCATTTATATTCCCCGTCCCGACATGATTTTAATTGTAATATAACAGCCAAACAAAACCAAACAGATTCAGATTATGCAGCACTCCATGGAACCTCTCCTTACAGCCCGGAGAGCACTGAAGCTGGCAAACCTCAAGAAAACCACTTCGGTTTGTTCTTCTTGTTGTTTTAGGGAACTGTCAAGGCTCAAGGGAGAAAGACAGTGCTGAGAGCAGGAGAGAGAGAGAGAGACAGCTCTGAAATAAAGAGAGAGAGAGCATGCTGAAGGGCAGAAGAGAGACAGGACTGAAAGGAGGAGAATGAGAGAGACAGTGACAAGACTGAGATCAGGAGAGACAATTTCCTATTGCACACAGCTATGCTTATAAATCCTTTGGTGAGACAAATACACAGTTTTGTCATGACACTAAAGCACAGTAAAAATGTAACATTTGAAAATTGAAGAGAGTGCTGAGATGAAGAAAAAGAGTCAGGAGTCAGGACAGAGAGCGACAACAACTGAAGAGAAGAGAGAGAAAGACAGTGTTGGGATCAGTAGACAGAGAAAGAACAGAGATGAGAGAAAGACAGTACTGGAATCAAGAAAGGATAGGGCGTCAGGGAGTGATGCAGTGCTGAGAGCAAGAGCGAGCGACAGGACTGACAGCAGGAGAGCGAGGGCGTGAGACAGCTAGAAACATTGTCCTACACTGTGTATTTCGGCTGAAGAGAGAGATAAGGCAAGCGAACACAGAAGAGTGCAGCAGGGAGTCTGGCTGCTTTATTGCAAGATATTGGGTCATGCCTCTGTACACATGCGGGAAAGTGTTTGTGAGAAACAGACACATCTGTGTTTCAGCCACGGCAGTTCCAGTGTCTCCGGCGTCAGCCGTGGGCTCTGACTCCAGGATGCTTTGAATTAGTGGTTTCGTTCTGCTCGGGCTTCTCAATGAAAGAAGAACTTCTTAAAGAACATTAGAACCCAGATCCACAATGCTATTATAATACCAACCGACTGCCTTCTCAGGTCAGCAAAAGACAGCACGCAGGCAGCCATGAATCATTGAAGGCAAATTTCGAAACCAGTGTTCGTGGAAACATGCAAAATCAAATCGCTAGAGTCAGCGCCCCAGGCGGAACCAAACAAAACTAATACTACCAATTAAACTGAACGCATCAAATTAAACAATGACCTTCAAACATCCCTGATTACACAAATAGCGGTCTGACAAATTTCCCAGGGTAATTATCTGTTTTTATATATAATTGGCAGGTATAAGCAGTAATTCATTAAATCATTTGATGACATTAAGATTTTAATAGTTGCATCTCTGTAATCTTAAGGTGAGGCTCATGGATTCTAATCAGAAAAAGTGAACACTTTGTCTTCTTAGCTTTTTATTCCACTGTAAAATGAATGAAATAGTGGGAAAGAAGTTGGGCTACGTTCAAAATGAAATGTGCACCTTAATGCATTGTGCACAACTGCATTTTTTTTAAAAGTGAGAGAATCGGTATGGAATACAAAACGATAACATTTCAAACGGTAGTTTTTAAAAGATATTAACATTTTTAGATGATACTACTTCTGTTTCATTCGTCACACAGCAAATGTGTCGAGTGGAGCACATTGCATTCTAGGATACAGTATTCCAAATTTTGTTTAAAAAAAGTCAATTATGCTCACCAAAGCTGCATTGGTTTAAAAAAAAAATCATTACTCCAGTCTTCAGTGTCACATGATCCTTCAGAAATCGTTCTAATTCATGTTTCATGTGACATCACACCTTTATAGGAACACACACCTGGAGGGTAAAACAAGGCTATTCTCCATTGCACGCCAGTCATTTATAACAGGTTTGTACCAAGTACTAATGTAGTAAGCCAGTAATATTAAAAGACTAAATTCAAAATACACCTTATTAATGATGCATACCACGTACATGCAAGCAAATGAACCCAGAAAAGAAATGCAAAAAAAAGTTTGTCTAAGCGTTTTTCCATAGAAAACCATTATAAAGAAAAAAGCTTAACCACTTAGCATGTTGCATTCATATTCTGAGCTCTTCTGCTCTCATACAGTAGTATGCATTATCAATAAGGTGTATACTGAACTTGATCTTTTGATCTCACTGTTTTAGTAGATTATGGCACAAACAGATGGAAAAATGACAGGCCTGTTCTGCAGTTCTATGGATGTTTTGCCCTCCAGGTCTCTGCACTAGTCACATGACTGAAAACTATGATGATTTGCTGCTCAAGAAATATCCTTTTATTATTATCAAAGTATATCGGTTATCGGCTTTCATATATAAAGAATTATCGGTATTGGGGAAAAAAATTCATTCGGTGCAGCCCTAGTTACTACATGTACGTACTTACTATAGTAATAACAGCAAATGATGCATAATTACAAGTAACTAACCCTTAAAGGGTTCATATAATGCCATTTTCGTACAAGCTAATATGATTCTTTAGGGTCTAAATTAAAAGTTTGTAATATACTTTAATTAAAAATTCTCATTAGTATTGTAAGAAAACACTTATTTTACCTGGTCAAAAACAGCTCTGTTTTCAGCACGCCGTTTCAGTGCATATGACTTTAACTGATAATGAGCTTCGCTCACTCCGCCTCTCTGTTCTGCGCATACACCGTTTGTAACACAATAACACAATAACCATAACACGCTGTTCATTATAAACGTGGGATTATGAATAGGGATGCACGATATAGGATTTTGGCCGATATTCGATATGCCGATATTTTCAAACTAATTTTGTCCGATGCCGATACCGATACCGATATATTTGTTGTTTTTTTTAAGTGCAAAAAAAGCTTATTAAAGCTTCTATTAATATTCTCAGTCAAGAGCAGTGAGTGATTTCCTCTGTGTTTTGTTGTTTTATTTACATTAACGGGATAGTTCTCCCAAAAATTTAAATTGTCATCATTTACTCTCTCAAGTTTCTTTCTTCTGTTGAAATTATAAAAGTTATTTGGAAGAATGTGGCTAACCAAACAGTTGCTGTACTTCAGTGACTTCCATAGTATATTTAAGCACAAGAAAGAAATGAATCCAGGTTTGAAACAACATTAGATAGACAGAATTTTTATTTCTGGGTGCAGTATCTCTTTAAAGACAAGCGGCAGAATATTATTACTGTCTCTTTAAGAACTGCACGCGAGTAACGCGACGCGTCTAATATACACGCATTTGACAAGCAGATTTTCTCTGTTTGCTTTCACTTTAGACAAAACCAACTTTGTTTATGTAAACCTTGTGTGTATTTGACAGTATCAGCGCAATAAGACTCGAAAGATAACTTAGTCCAGTATGCAGACTCTGTGACAGGCTTTTAGTTCCTGTGAGCGTCGGGTGTAACGCGCTCAGAAAAGCGCATGTTAGAACAGCGCATCAGCACGTGAATGACATGTTTAACTAGCAAGACTTTGACGCACATGCAAACAATGAACTTTTGTGAATTGCAGTGTCCCGTGAGTGTAACTCTACCTCTGCGTTTACATGTGATGTGATGTGAATGTACGTCGCGTTGTACAGTATGTTGAGATGAAGGCGCCAGAATTGAACTGATAGAATGCACGATACTATGATTTTTCTTCAAAAGCAGATCGTGGAGACATTTTAATCGTCCACGATCAAAAACCGCGTGAGACGCACACCCCTAGTTGGAAGATTAAGTTGCTGGCGCTCATGCTTCGTTCGCGTCACGTGTGCATAGGAAACACGCCACCCTATCGGCAAGACTCATCGGCAGAAATATTCATATCGGCCGATGCCGATGATGGTCATTTTAAGCTTTTATCGGCCGATACCGATGTTGTCCCGATATCATCGTGCATCCCTAATTATGAATTATATTGAGAACGTTGTACATAGAAAACATGCTGTATTGTACCCTGAGTGTAAACCTTAGACGCATTCATCGTGAAGCGTGCAGCTAGCGATTTGCAAAGATTAATATAAAGATTAATATAAAGATTAATAAAACGTTACACTCACTTTAGTTCTTCTGAAGGTTCAGCAGGAACACGAATAGGTTTCGATCCTTTATTCAGGTGCAGCTTCTTAGCAAAACCAGCTATATACTGACCCTCCTTTATAAAGCAGTCCACTGAGAAATGATTCGCGCAAACATGAGAGCATTGACGTTGCTCGTGGGGAATATTCCCTTCGAAAAAAAACACAGCCACTGCGTCTTCAGCGGTTCGGATTTAGGAACATTAAAATGACTGTGTTCGTTATTACACCCAAGAACAGAACACCACAATCGCTTAGACGCCATTCTGCTCATAGACAGTGCTCCAGCATATCAACAATGAGTGCGCCGGTCCGCGCGGACTATGATTGACAGGACGAGCGAGGGCGGGTCTGTGTTGAATCGCTGCTGTCAATCAACAATCGCGGGAGGGGCGTCCGACCGTGTGAAGTCACACGGTCGAACGGCTTGATTTGAGGCAGGGGAAAACATATAAGGAGATTAAAACAAAAACACTGGATGGATTTTTATCATTATATGATGGTTGTGTACAGGCACTGCCAACACACATTTCAGTACAATCAACTTGTAAAAGTACATGTACCATTATATGACCCCTTTAACAAAACCCTAACCGTAACTCTACAGTAAGAACATGTAATGTAGCTGATTAATATTACTCCGTATTTATTTGAGTAAGTAGTAAAATGTAACTACATCACCTTTAAATAAAGTGTAACTATTTTTTTTTACTTTTGAATGGTAGTATACAGTATACTGCATTTGCAAAATGTGCAGTAGACATCTAATTTACACAATGCACAGTACATAGAAAAATAGCAGAGTAATAAAGTAAAGTAGTATGCAATTCGGAACATAGCCAGAGAGTAAGAAAAAGGAAGGAACGTTTTAAATCTGAGAGACAGGCAATGACAGTGGAAGCATTTATAATTTATATTTCCACAAGAGCTTATCAGAGTCTCTTTGGATGGTGGTGGCATCTCCACCATGATTAACCCCTGAGAGACAGACAGAGAGAGAAAGAGAGATATGAACGAGTGTGGAGCTGGAGGTTGGACTGACAGGCAGAGACAGACAGTGACAACAGCAGTGAGACTGACACCCTAAAGAAAGAGACAGACAAAAGAGAGAAAAAATAGACAGAGTGAAAACTCAATCACACAGGAGGAGGCACAACACAACGGCTGATTCTGCCTTCCAACAGAGACGAAAAACAAATTATCAAAATTAACCATGAAAATGGACAGAAATGAGTCTCAAAATGAGAAACAAAAAGTGACATTTAAACACTGAAACAACAGACTCTCATATACACACACACACACTTCATCCTGTTTACTGCAGCGCTTGTTTAAAAAGTGCTTATATCTCAAGAGTTTTAGCTGTGGAAGACACAGAAAGCTGGAGATGAGGCAGTCTCTCTCTCCAGTATATTTGACGTTGTACTGGTGTAATTACTTGTGCAGATGCCTCACCACAAACACATAGCTGACAAGTGCAGATGTAGACTCAACTACTAACAAAACTGTCCTGTTTTTCAATGAGCACAGAAACAGAATCGTACATGTGTGAGTCACAGAAAGCGGAACGCAGGCTTAACCTATTGTGACGTCTCAGCACCTGCAAAGTTTCACACCAGATTAAAGAAAAAGAGACCTGCTGTAATAACACCATCCACAGCAGCCTGATATCAGCATCAGCACTATTTATCAGAAAGAGAGAGAGACGTTACTTTAAGCCATAGTTAACATCCTTTTTTTTTTTACCTTATCCCTTTCTATTTACTTCACTGCACAATGCTTAACAACTACATCGCCATTTCATATATGGATCATGCCTGAAACTGAAGAGTCTATGTGACTCTATGGGAATCAGTTTCAATCTCTTATGCAGTTTGCTTCTCTTTTGTGCAGCGGATATGTTTGCACTAAGAAATGCCAGATAATGTCCTTCACTGAACTGTAGAAAATAATAGAAATGCCTATCTTTTGCTAGCAACCATCAAATTTAGTAAAACAAAATCTATAGTCCATTTCTGCATTATGAATATGTTAAAGGGTTAGTTCACCCAAAAATGAAAATTCTGTCAGTATTTACTCACCCTCATGTTGTTCCAACCCCGTAAGACCTTCGTTCATCTTCGGAAAACGAATTAAGATATTTTTGATGAAATCTGAGAGCTGGATCACTTCTTCAGGGATTGAACTTGCCGGCCTCGAAAAGTTATTAAAGACATCGTTAAAATAGTCCAAGTGACTACAGTGGCTCAATCTTAAGTTTATCAAGCGACGAGAATAATTTTTGTGCGCAAAAACAAACAAAAATAACGACTTTATTTCAACTATTCATTTCCTTCTCTTTGGGCCTCTAGTCAGTTAACGTAGTGCGATTCCGTAGAGCTACGTCACACGTAGGCTCACTATTCGCCGACGCTGGTCATGTGGGTGATGCGTGTGACGTACAACAACAGAAGCTTACGCTGTTACACTAGTGAACTGACTCGAGGCCCACAGAGAAGGAAATGAATAGTTGAAATAAAGTCGTTATTTTTGGGGGGTTTTACGCACAAAAAGTGTTCTCGTCGCTTGATAAACTTAAGATTGAGCGACTGTAGTCACTTGGACTATTTTAACGATGTCTTTAATAACTTTTCGAGGCCGGCAAGTTCAATCCCTGAAGAAGCCTATGGACTAGAAAGGAGGAGTGATCCAGCTCTCAGATTTCATCAAAAATATCTTAATTCGTGTTCCGAAGATGAATGAAGGTCTTACGGGGTTGGAACAACATGAGGGTGAGTAAATACTGACAGAATTTTCATTTTTGGGTGAACTAACCCTTTAAACTCTTTGTCAATATTGTGTATTTTAATTAGGCTAATAAAGCTTTGTCTCTGACTCCTAGAGAGACATACAGAGAGAGACAAAAAAAATGCAAAAATGATGCAGCCAGCAAAGACAATACATAGACAGCAGAAACACACAAACACATTTACACAGAGCACATAAAACAAACAGCGATGGCATCCAGAATCAATTCAAAACACACACAGGCCTGAACATGACTATCGCTGAACTGGGCAGCAGAATCAATAGATCCCCTCACATCCGTCCTGAACAGTAGCAAACAAACAGCTCATGCGCACACATGAATCAGAGATCTCCCCGTTCGGGTTTTATTGCTCTTTTAAAATGCTATTGTTTCCACTGTTACACATCATCTATCTACAAATCAAAAACACTTCCTACAAAGAGATTGCGTATATGTGTCCTGATTATAAGTCTCCACCTCACTAAAAACTCAACACAAACTCATACACATGCAGCCTTATATTATATACACACACACACACCCATACGAGCATACATGTATATATGGAATCATTTCATTCAGCAAGGATGCATTATTATAGAATGTATCACAGCTTCCACAAATTAAGCAGTTTAACTGAATTCAACATTGATAATTATAAAAAAAAAAACTTGAGCACCAAATTGGCATAGTAGAATGATATCTGAAGGATCATGTGACACTGAAGACGAGTACATTTTAAAATACATTAAAATAGAAAAGTTATTTTAAATTGTAATAAAGTGCCTCTGCCTGACATTCATTTAGGAAAATAATTTTTTTCATTTGTGTAATTTAACCTTCACACAACGTTGCAAAGAAGTCAAACTAAAAAAAATGAAACCGGAATAATAAAGTCCAGTATTTTTAGGGAATTAGTTGCTCATATAAAAACAAGTGTAAAGTGTAATAAAAAAAAAAACCTGTTAAATGCCAGCTAAACAGACTTCTCCTGTCTAAGTGGGCAGTTCTTGGCCAGAATAAGCAGCAATATGAACTAAACCATGCTGCTAGACCAAACTCTGGCTCTGTGAGACGACAGGGAGGGAAAAGCAATAGTTAACTCCATCCTAGCTGTGCAGCTGACGCTTGTCTTTTCCGACAGCATGTTTATTCCTGTGCACATACCATGAACTATAGATCAACCTCAGTGCATTCAAGAACACATGAATCCCTGTTCTGCCAGCCAAACTCATACAGTAAGACACAGGACCATCTGTAGGTGTGTAACCCAAGAATACATGTACCTGAGGACACAGCCGTTTCCTGTGACTAAATAAACCCTCTGATCGGCAGATCTCCTCATTGCTGGAACACAGTCCTCCTCGGCTTGGCTCTTTTTGTCTTACTGTCTCTCTCCATGAAACTCCTCATCTCTCTCTCTGCGCATAGGGAGAGGAACTGTTGGTAACTCATTCAGAAGATTTGTTCACCTGAGGTTCACAGCTGCAGTCCACAGTGAGTCCTCACACCCACAGTGTTCTTTTATTTATATAAAAGGTTAACATGCTAAAGCATTAATGTTTTTTATCTATATTGTACTGTGCTAAGAAAAAGATCCTTGTATGTTTTTAAGCTATTATCCATCATAAAAATCACTGTAATGCCCAACCTCAAGTGTCTCTACGCTATATGCAAATGGTGTGACTAGACAAAACTAGAATGTGCACATAGACAGTGAAGCTGCCTACACTTTAAGCAAGGAACATTGGCATGGTGTACTGGTTAAATCTCAATTGAAACCCTGAATGCATCTACTCTAGCTACAATGGCAGAAAGCATAAAAAAATGACAGTTCAGACTCAGAGATTTGCATTGATTTGCAGCTTAAACCTGTTAAACAGAGAGAAAGTATGAGCGAATCAGAGGGCAGAGAGTTTACAGAGGCCTAGAGGCGACCTGATTCCACATCGATCATTCAGCCATAGTTCTCCAATCCTCCCAGGACAGAATGAGCAAACGTCCAGCCAGACTAATTAATCCGTTAGACCAACTGATTTAATTAAGGCAGCACTCCTGCAAGACAGGAAAACTGAACCTTGTCTTCTGTTTGAGGAGAGCAAGAGATTTTAACAGCAGGTACGGAACAGGAGAGAACAAGAAAGTTTCAGTTGTAGCCTGAAAACATGGACATGACTTCTTAGTGCACGTTTACTGAATAACGTATAAATAGTTTAAACAGGTAATTTAAAAGGTTTACACAGGCTCACACAGAAGTTAATCATAAACCAAGCAGCTTTATCATTCGAATATGCATGGGAAAATCCTTTGGGCTCAAGCAAAATTCCCAATTGTGTAGAATCCTACCAAAAGGACTTGATTTTGTCCATGAAAATTCACATACAGTGAATGTGACTGCACCTTAAAGGGGTCATATAATGATACATGCACTTTTACAAGTTTATTGTACTGAAATGTGTGTTGGCAGTGCCTGTACACAACCATCATATAATGATAAAAATCCATCCAGTGTTTTTTTTTAAAATCTCCTTATATGTTTTCCCGTCTCAAATCAAGCCGGCGCGGTCATTGTTGATATGCTGGAGCACTGTCTATGAGCAGAATGGCGTCTAAGCGATTGTGGTGTTCTGTTCTTGGGTGTAATAACGAACACAGTCATTTTAATGTTCCTAAATCCAAACCGCTGAAGACGCAGTGGCTGAGTTTTGTTTTCGAAGGGAATATTCCCCACGAGCAACGTCAATGCTTTCATGTTTGCGCGAATCATTTCTCACCAGACTGCTTTATAAGGAGGGTCAGTATAAAGCTGGTTTTGCTAAGAAGCTGCTCCTGAATAAAGGATCGGTACCAACTATTCGTGTTCCTGCTGCACCTCCAGAAGAACTGAAGTGAGTGTAACGTTTTATTAACCTTTATATTAATATTTATATTAATCTTTGCAAATCGTTTGCACGCTTCACAATAAATGCGTCTAAGGTTTACACTCAGGGTACATTACGGCATGTTTTCTATGTACGACGTTCTCAATATAATTCATAATCCCCGTTTATAATGAACAACGCGTTATGGTTATTGTGTTACAAACGGTGTACGCACAGAACAGAGGGGCGGAGTGAGCGAAGCTCATTATCATTTAAAGTCATATACACTCAAACGGCGTGCTGAAAACAGAGCTGTTTTTGACCAGGTAAAATAAGTGTTTTCTTACCATACTAATGAGAATTTTTAATTAAAGTATATTACAAACTTTTAATTTAGACCCTAATGAATCATACTAGCTTGTACAAAAATGGCATTATATGACCCCTTTAACACATCAGAAATTCAGTGATTGACAAAACACCTCGAAGCTCATCCATTTAAGTTTTTTGGTCACTTGATAGCTACACAGACTTGGTGTGATAGGGCCTTAGTTATGATTAAGAAACGCCTGTCCTTCATGTGAAAGCAGAAAGAACAGATTATTTCAGAAATGCAGCATCATTCACTCAAACAAAAGTGGCACAAAACAAAACCATGTTTTGGCCTCCATGAATTTGAGAGCTGCGATAAGATATAGCAACACAGCAATGACTTTCTTTTGATTTGACAGGGGACTTGTCAAAGACAATCACCCTGTGGCTCTGCCCAGAGCAGCCTGCAATGTATTCCTGTCTCTCATAGCACAAATAAAAGCCTCTGAACAACAAAAATGTCCTCAGAAAATAAAGAAGTCTACAGTGAGCACAGAACAAAAGGAAGGAGAGAGAGAGAGAGAGAGAGAGAGAGAGAGAGAGAGAGAGAGAGAGAGAGAGAGAGAGAGAGAGAGAGAGAGAGAGAGAGAGAGAGAGAGAGAGAGAGGAGAGAGAGAGAGAGAGAGAGAGAGAGAGAGAGAGAGAGAGAGAGAGAGAGAGAGAGAGAGAGAGAGAGAGATAGATATGTTTGTTCAGTCCCATGGTCCATCACCTTGATCTGGGCTGATCGAGCAGCTGTGTACTGGACAAAATCTTGGCTTAAACCCCCGTCTCCATCTAATAAACCCAAATCCAGCAGCCGGATATCAGCCTCTCTCTGTGTGCCCTCCTGCTGTTGTGGAAATGTCCTGTTATTGCTGCTCTCTCTCTATTGATCGGGGTGTAATTGCTCTAAAACTCTGTTTGGAGGCGCTTCCTCTTTCCATGTGGTGTTGGGGGCATACTGGGGTTTCTCAAACATCTCAAACCACAAGCCACAGTCTTTCCCAGAGATATTAAATCCTTAGACTGGTTCTCTGCACAATACCACCTCTTAGAGCACAATGACTTCTGAAAAGTGTCATGTGTCCAGTCTGAGGGGACCATCGAACAGTAGTTGTAGTTCCTGTGCCAGCATAGCCTTAAAGTGATAGTTCACCCAAAATTGTACATTTTGTTATTTACCCACCCTCATGTTATTCCCAACATGACTTACTTTCTTCAGCAGAACATAAAACAAGATATTCTGAGAAATGTTTTTTGTGCATCCAATGCAAGTCAATGGTTACCAAATCTCTTTGGTAACCAACAATTTTCAAAATATCTTCTTTTGTGTTCTGCAGAAGTAAGAAAATCACAGGTTTGGAACAACATCAGGGGGAGTAAATGATGGCAATTTATTTTGGGGTGAACTATCCCTTTTAAGATGACTGAATCAGAAGAGCCAATTCAAATACAAACACTTCACAATGAGAAAGACAGACAAGAGTCATGTACATCATGAGTCACGTTCAGACAGCTCCAAATTACATTACAAAAATAGCACAATACACTGACACACACACCAGATGAAAAGGCCCACAGCAAGATCACAGCAGAGGAGATGACTACTGAAATAAAAACGAGAGACAGAGAGAGAGAAAGAAAGAGAAATGAGTGTAACCATACAGTAACCCTGTAACCATACAGGCAAATCATCTCTGTCTCTCTGGATTGCTGATTTTACATTGCATGCAAATGTTTGTCTGGCATGATGACAACTATAACTCAAACCAGTTCAGAGTGGGACAGCACTGTAGTATTATTACATGCCTGAATGAGAGTGAAAAGTCAACTGTCCTTCACTTTTATCTCGTCTAGATTCATTGCACACCTGTTTTCATCTGAACGGCCTTTATCGTCCTGGTGCAGCAGCGACACAAAACTGTAGCATCTTATTAGAGCAGAATGTACATTTTAACAGAGAAAGAACAACAGTGTACGGTCTCACGTATGCATCTTATGATATTGATAAGGTATGAAAAACTTCCTACATGCATTACTAATCAGATAAACAGCAAATCTACATATATGTGGAATTTTGGAAGTAATTGATTTCAGGAATGTACATATACACTCCCACCAGTCTGCTATGGATACGCTTACCAGAGTAAAATACCGCCTTGCTTTAGTAGGAAATACTTCTTAGTAAACAGTCATTACCTTGTCGACACGTCTTATTCCCAGGTGCAAGAAATCAAAGAGTAAACCTTTAGCGGGGGTGATTTACTTTTGGTTTCCAGTGAAGGATCCAACACATTGTAGGCAGTGACATAAGGCCGCAAAGAATCGTAAATACGGAGGGTGTCACGCCGTTCTGTCATTTACACCTAATCCCCCAAAGCACCTACAGGCAAGAATGCTGTTGCCATAATGTTCCATTTTTTCCATAATGCTGTTTAAAGAGTAGACATATGATAGAAAGATACAATTTTCAGTAATAAACCAATAACTGTTTTGTTAATAGTCTTCTGTAGATCTGACTGTCCGTGGGCGGGATGCAAAAACACTGAAGTCTGATCTACCGGATGGCGCATTTTGCATCATCCAGCAGACTTTTACTGACAAATTAACGTGAATTTCTCAGCCCAGGTAACACATTGTAACAATTCAAAGCAGGTTGAAAGTCACCAAAGTTACACCTTTAACTGAAAAAAAATAAAACTTTGCAGATGACATCTTTAAATGGTTTTAGGGTACTGTTGTACAGTAAGTTTATATCTTGCCAATGGTTAACAGCAATTACATACAATAAAAGGTCACAACGACAAAAGCAAATAATTAAAAAAGCGGCATTAATATTATTATATTTCAAGATGTTTTTAGTTACGATGCAAGTAGCGACAGATATTTCTAACATATTGTGACGTGCAACGGATTATCAAAAATGATTAATAAAAATAAAATTATAAATTATTCAATAATAATAATAAAACTAATATTTCAAAATTATTCAATAAAATGATGAACGGATTAATAAAAATGTAGGGTGGGGACTTCTATCCATCGGTTGTTAATTGGATGGAGGCAGATCTGAGTGCAAACTTGCAGTTGCTTGAAAGAAAGGGACGGGGTTTAAGCAGACTAAATGGAGAAGTCCAGCAAATGTGACCAGAGAAAAGTCTGTCATATCACCAGAATATCAATATTTTAAAATTACGAAGTAAAAAAAAAAAAAATAATAGAAACATATGCATGGATGTAAAAATTCACGGATGGATGCATTTAGAGATTAAGTTAATTTTCATTTCAACTTTAAGGGTGAACCTGACTTTCAGCTTCCATGTCTCCATGTCAAGAAGTCTCATCAAAAGTGCGGAGTCCTCCATAATTGCTTGCAAACTCATTTAGACATTTAGGTCTGTCTCCCATTAAAAATGCTCTTTTTTTTCTTGAATATCCCGTTTTACATTGCGGGATTAAAATGGGCAGCAAATTCTGTATCTTGAGTAGATAGAAATTGAGGCCAGGGGATGCGTGAGACTTTGTGAATGTCAGCCTTGAATTCTGCTGAACTTTCTGCAGAATTTCACGACTGCAGATTGTGTGCTGGCCTGATTCATCAGCACAATGAGTCCAGGCAGACTGATCCGCAGACACCATGTACTCTGTAGGAATAGTTTTAAGCAGTAGAGACCCTGAACCTCGTCTTAAGCCAAACGTTACCAGAAATCCATAACAGGTGCACCCACAAACTACAACAGAAGATGGGATAAACGAGGTGAAAGATTCACTACAGGAAGAAAGTGACTTGTCAGTCTGCTGAGCTTCAAAATAAAATCTTAAAGTGATTGTGCCAAGCAGGGCGGGGATGAGAGCTGTGGGAACGGAGTGAGGCCGATGGCACGAGTGTTAATGAGCGTCACCTGTGCTCCACACCGATCTCGAGTCCCAAGAAGGAGCTTCAGAAGGATAAAAGGAGGAGTGACGACAGTGGAAGACAAGAGAGGCCCAGGGGCCTCATGTATAAAACTTTCCTTTCAACTTTCAAAAGCTAGATTTAGCCAGAACCTGCGCAAAATTCCCTTTATAAACCCAGTCAGCGGAAGATTGTGAGTATATGCATCTCCACCACGGCTCCTCCCGGGAATAACCATATGGAGCTTTACTATGGAGTTTTATTCGTCATCTGACTGCATATTCTCATACACGTGATACCATGTTTAACGGTACAAAACATTAGGAAAAAATGAGATACGGACTATGTGCCGTCACATTACATTGCAAAAAATCATTCAGTATCCTTGCCTTATTTTGGAATAAATAAATCAAAATTGTATAAAATACATTTCAGAGAATAGTTATTTTCAATCTTTTCCACTGGCCAAATAGTATTTTTAATTGCATTAAGCAAATCAAATGTATGCAACTTTGCCTATAAAGTAAACATATTTTAGGATGTTTATATATTTTGAATGGAAACAGATTCTATTTTTAATGGAAGCCTAAATTAAATCCGTTCATCATATAAAGTGATCGAGTCTCTTTAGAAAATTTGGACTAAACCATACAATTCAAATGGATTCATTTTACGATCTCTATAAACTTTTTGAAGCGACAAAGTGGTAGTTGCGTAGCTGTCAATGGAGGGACAGAAAGCTCTTAGATTTCATCAAAGAGATCTTCATTTGTGTTCCGAAGATGAACGAAAGTCTTGTGGATTTAAAACAACATGAGGGCGAGTAATTAATGACAGAATTTTCATTTTAGGGTGAACTATCCCTTTAACAACATTAATGAGGAAAGTATATTTAATTTAGATGTGTATATCCGATGTAAAACAGTGTGTAAATTATTCTGTTTACCTTGCTCACTCCAGTAAGAGTGCGTACGAACGGTCTAGAGTGTCTTTAGTGCGCACATATTCACGCCTAGTTTACGTTTCATAAATTGCATGCACACATAATTTTGTGCGTACGCAACATTAATGCATTAGGCCCCAGGCCTGGGACTTTATGTTATAGATTTGTTTTAGTTTATGCTGCAGTCGTCCTTTAGGTGCTGTAGTGTTTTGTTTATTTTGTTGCGTTTGATTAATTGGTCATTAAAATTTTACATTGATCTTTTGTCGGTTCCCGCCTTCTCCTTCACCAAGCCTTTAACATCATTACAGTTAACCTAAAAATAAAAATACCAATTTTTCTTTTTTCTTTTTTTGTGGTGGTAAACCAGGCCTTTTGCCACTTTTATTGAAAGAGATATTTACGAGAGGGCAGGGAAGGACAGCTGTAAAGGGATCAGGAAATTCTGTATCGCACCACATGCATAAGCACCACAGTCCCTTGTGTCAGAAGGCTAACCACTAGGCCACAGCTACAACTGCGCTCATCCACTAAATTTATATTCTCCTATACGATCAACAATCTGCAATCACTCTTCCACAGGCCATTTCACATTAGAACCTACTACACCCTCACCCCATCACCTGTTTGCAGGCGTTACGATCTTTTTTGACATGAGGTGAGAAGTGAGGTGTCCTAATACCGTGATCCCATCAACTCAGCGCTGATTGATTGACTTTTCTCTCTCGATGATCCCCGGCTGCCTTTGCCAGATATCGGATTGTTTCTTGTTTTCTGTGAAAAAGTCGATGGGCGTCCTGTCTGCTTTGCAGAGCCATTTTTAAAGTGCATTTCTTTTCTTAACTAAAACCCACACGAGCCAGACACAAGCACTGCTGGAGGGCTGAGTTTACACTTCAGGGTGTTTTCTGACTTTTATTTAGATGGAAACAGAACTGAGAGTTTCACTTGAAAAACTGTAAGATCATGCACGCAAAAACTGCAGCTGCAGGAGTCCCGTTCCGTGACAGACCGAACCAAAAAATGACTCAAAGAGAGAGAGCGAGTAAATACATTGATGAAAAAAATAGAGGTCAGCAGTCATTTCCTGCGCACTTTATTGGTTATAAAGGGGGGGAAAAAAACAGGAAGACTGGAAAGTTCATGAACAACTTCTTACGCCTGGCAAGTCCTAACCAGACGCAATCCCACGTCACGCGACAAAAATGCATCTTCATGTTTTTGCCCTAACCAGCCGCAACATCCATACACACAGAGTGACGGGATTCGATTTAAAAACGGTTTCTATTTCTGTGGCTGGAAGAAGAACATACAAAGTATGACAATGATCATTTCAGGTAGATTATGTGCTTTAATGTTAAAAGGGTTTAATGTGAGTTTAAATATCATTTTGAGTGATAATCATATTTATGATCATACTGAAAGCAAAAAAAGATACTTTAGTTCTTGAAAAAAAATAAAGACAAGAAGAACATTCAAACTGTGAACTAAATGTAGAGCAGTACGATCATTAATCATTAAAAGATTGCGATCTCGATTCAAACACCCACGCAATCTCAATCCTAAATGACAAACAATTTGTATGCGTCTATGGACTGCTTGCATAACTAACTACTTCCACTTTCCACTTATTTCAACTCGGGAGTTTCCGGTAACAGCGTTCAGCACACCTACATACATGAAACCACAGATTATTACAATGTTTAATGGCTGTCAATTAATTAAAACAATGAATCATGTTCTCTGCATAAACATGAATTTTCTTGAACCTGCTGAAATGTTCTTCTTATAAATATATTTACTTATCAACTGCTCTTATTCCAGTCTTTTCAATATTTAAATGAATGAATGCATGGTATGTGCCAAAAACAAATTGAACGATGTTACATATTTAATTAATCTTAAACAGTAACGCACACAGGGTAGAGGAGAATGACAGTCAACTACTTTTAAGTGTTTATGCCCAAAATGCTTAATATTCAATTACATACAGCAAAATTACTGACAATGAAAAATGACACAGAATAGTGATTCAAATATTAATTTACATAAATAAACAAATGTTCGTAGTACTGATCTTATTCATCAGGTCTCACACACTTCAGCATCGCGGTCACTGACACCCTGTGGTGGTGAAATAATCATATGTTTAACAGCCGCTGCTTTCTCATATCGGCTTGGGTTGGATTTAAGACTTCATGTTCCGTTGAGTTTGGAAAATTCTTTACACAGTAATCATCAGAATATCTCTCTTCCTGTCTCTGAAAATGTCCAGATTTTGAAATTTAGTCAACTAGGTGACTACAGCACATTGAACATATACAACCGGAAATAAATGAGTTGTGCTATTTCAAAACGGAAGAGTGTCACAAAGCTCAGTGCAAGTAGTCCATGATTAAACCTTTGAGAAAATCACAACGGAACATTCAAATCTGCAGTGATCCAGCAGTTATCTTGAATTAGTATGAAAGCTTCACAAACAGTGTTTTCAAATCACACAATCGTTATTTCTGTGTTGCAAATATTCAATCAGTTTGAATGAATGATTCAATGACAAATACATTTCAGTCACTTGTATCAAAGATGTATCAGTTACTCTTATTTTGTTTGTTTAAATAGAGTTTCAAGGTATTGTAGGCAGGAATTTTATAAAAAAAACTCTTTTCCAAATTTGTTTAAACTTTCTGTATATATCAATGCATAATTAAAATGTAAGTACTCTGAAAAAGAAAGTATAAAAATCGAGTGTCTGTAGACCTCTCACGACTGTTTTAAAGACAGCTCATTATTTCCATTCACTCCACCCCCTCCCTTCTGGACTCCTTCCAAAGCCACGCCCCAAAACACATGAACTCGCGACTCCGACCGCTGAGCTGAAGACGCATTATTTACCTGAGACGAGCGGAGAGGAAGGAGCGCAGTGCATGTAGTGACATCATGTCAGAATCACATGTAATAAAAAAATCTAACTTTATCATTATGAAGATAAACAAATAAGATGTATTTTTGTACTCACTATCAAGCTAGCATATTGATACCGGTAAAGTTTAAAATATATATTTATTGATTTGCTAACGAGCCAGTTATCTATAAGGCAAAGCTAAAAACAGGTTGCATGATGATACACGTTTTTCCATTGCCATCATTTACACTGTGATGAAGATGAATTTCGTGTAACATTCATAACATATATGGTGTTCTGCATGTAAGAGTTTCCATGATGAAAGCATTGTTGATTTTGATGAGAACTCTCTGATAATCACTCTCCAGAGACAAGTACCGCATCGTCAGCTCGAGGACAGATAAATCGTTGTTTATCCAAAGACTTTTTGTTCATTACCTTTTCTAGTAACGTTACTCTCTTCCTTTTTTTGGCTGGTTTGCCTTCGCGAACTGCATATGTGAATTTTGATTGGTCTTTCTCTGCCATTGTTTTGCTATTCCTAGGTTCCGCGCCTCTTGAATTCCTCAAATCAAACAGGTACGCGCAAGTGGGCAGGTCCTGTGTGGCAAAAGGGTGGTTGCCATGGTTGCGAGAGAGTGACAGTCGCCTAAGCCAATCCTTTGTTTCGTCCCGGATGGAAATAATGAGCTGTGTTTAGTGCAGATTAAACGGTCTAGAGTCACTCGATTTTTATACTCTTTTTATCAGAGTACTTACATTTTAATTATGCATTGATATATATAGAAAGTTTAAACAAATTTGGAAAAAAGTTTTTTATAAAATTTCTACCTACAATACCTTTAACAAGAAAGACGTTATTTCTCGTTAGTTTCTCATAAGTTTGTCACCATTTCTGAACAAGCTTATGATTAAGAAATATACACAACAAGCTTACATTATATCTTAAGGTTTTCTTTTAGTTGAAAACATTAACAATGTGTCTAAACAAAAAAAAACATACAGAAAAAAGGCATTTAAGCTCAAGCAGAGAAAACAGGAAAAAACACTAATAAAGCACACTGCGCCAATTATCGTGCAGAACGTATACAGTCGAGTCTGCATATGGATATCGGGTTGATTTTGTTTCACATAGTTATGTTGAGAAAAACAAGAATTTCCACATGCTCAGGTGAAAATTGGCAGCTCAGTCTGATATCAATAAGGCCAGCTGCAAAGAAAATGTGCTCCGCCGACACAGACATCGCTTAGCACACTGTTATATTTGTGTCCCTGCAAAGTTTCGTACAGCGCTTTGTGTTTTCGGTTCTTAAACCGGTCTACCTCGATGAAACTTAAAGGAAGAATATATCTCGAGATCACTATACATCTTTATACGACTTTTGATATGAATCTCAATATGTGTACTACTGCATGTCAACTACAATAAAAGTATCTGCTCAGTTGTACCTGCATGCTAAATCAGATCAAACAAACACAGCAAGACATCTGAACTGAACATACAAAATGCTCTATTCTGCAATACCCAGACTCACCCTACAACAACATTCAATTCAAGCAGCAAGCACACAACTATGCGAAAATATAAAGAAAAAATTTGCAAACACCTAACATAACTCTACATTAAAATGTTTAGTATCCATTAAGAAACACTGGACTTTTCTGGACCAATTTCATTCTTGTTAAAGGCAGGAATGACCATAAAATTAAACGACTTAAAAATGGCTCTCTCACATGAGTTATAGTAATCAGGGACAACTTAAAGCTGAGTGGCAGTTCTCAGTGCGCACATGCTAATGAGGCAGACAGGAAAACGTTAATCACGCTGGTCACCTCTTCTGAAGAGATTCGTGACTAGCTTCCATTTCCATAACAAGCTTTCAAAGCTCTTTTAACGACACAAGAGGCCACAGTCCCAGTGGCAATTAAAATCATGTCGGGACATGCCATAATCTGTTGGCATAAACGGCGGCAACAAATGTTGGCTGGAAAAAATCTCAGGAGAAAACGGTCACTTTGGCTACCAAAGACAAGCTCATTTCTGAGACACTAATGTCTGCAGGAGAAGAGAGAACAGCCCATCTTCCATGTTACGCAGACATTCTCAAAACACAACAGCTAGGAACAACTCTGCAAGTGTAAATGACATCACTGATGACATCGCAAGGGAATTACAACCCCAAAGCAGAATTCCATTGCTTAAAAGTCTCATTAACGTCACCACACCCATCTGTAAACTCTCAATCTAAACAGTGTAGATGATAACATTTCTCTTAACCTAAATACAAACCTCTCAAACTGCAATAACACAGGACAACTATAAAGGGTCCATAAACAACAGGAGAGCTGCAATCATGTTAAAAAAAGTCTCGGTCTCCAGCGGACATGGACCTCACACTGAGAAATAAACACGAGCACTACCGTTCAGGCAGAGTGCAGGCAAGATGTGTGACAAGAACGATTAGCTGCTTGCGGTCTAAAATCAATTTTACATGTACAAAAAAAAGCCAGTGCAATGCCAATAGATCTGCCTTAATCCTATTGCCTTAAGATCCCTTAAAATCCGTGTTCTCTGCTTCACACTAAAATAAATACAGTTCTTTCTGCACTTATGCACTCAGCTTTACGTTTACTTACAAAAAAAAACAACAGCACATTATTCTTTATCCATCTTTGTGGTATAAGAAAAAGGACACGGCAGAAATTATGCTAGGGTACAAGAGAGAGAAACCGGTCCATGCCTCCCTGAACTTAACAATTCAGTTCTCATAACCTGCCGTCTGCAGGGGAGTTCATATTGTTTAGGGGGTCCAAAAAAATAAAAAAAAATAACAGGGCTGCCTTGGAGCGAAATGCATTTTCTTTGTTTCAACAGGAATCCAGGGACCTGAGGAGGGGGGAAACGTCTGAGCTGTTCTTGATGTTGCAAAAGAAAAGGTTTAAGAGGCCAAAACTGGCAAATAAAGTAGGGGAAAGAACTGTCTGGAAATTTTGGAAATGCATGCCAACAGACATTGAAGACATGCCCTGGATCATTCGGAGCGCTTTCCACCTGTCTGAAACCTGAGCCATTCAGCACAGAAAAAACTAATCTGAGGCACTCAAAACCAAGAAAAAAAATCCATTATCGATCGGTGTTTGTTGTGGGACAAAAAAGAAAGAACCTGCCAGAGTGGACGGCACTTGGGCGGACACTTTGAGCTTCAGACCAATTTACAGAGTAAAGAGGAAGAACTGCATTAGCACAAAAGAGACGGACACACTGACAACTAATAGCACTACCCACAAATCCCTGAAAATCACTTCAGATGGACACACGCATCACTGACCGACCACATAATTGATATTCCACACTATGATGCACAGGTCTGCACAAAAAAAAAAAAAAAAAATATGAACAATGCTTACGCAAAAGCAAAAAAGATTGTCAGCGTCAAGCAAAAGTTATAAAATTCTGACCTTGGGTTGGGCGCGTCGAGGAAAGGCGACCTTAGGATCAATCTGTGCACAAACAGAAAGAAAGAGAGAGAATGATGATTAGAAAAGCAAAGTCATATTTGAATGCAGTTATCCAGACCTAAATTTAATACACTCTTTCATACTTTATACTCTAATACACTCGTTCATCATTTCATACAAATCATCAACACCATCAAAACTTGGAGCATGGATAGGTCACACTGGAACAAAGCCATTAACTCTTTGGCTTGTCATCTTGTTAATTTCAGTTTGTGTTCAATCTGCTGAAGGTGTGCAGACAGAAAGAATTATCAGAGAAACTATTTCATGCTCCAATGTCACACTGTCTTGCCTCAGCCTTAATACAGCCTCTTATAAAGAGGAGTTTCAAACAATCTCATACAGGCAGACGTAGTCAAGAGGAAAAACATAAACAGATCGAAATTGGGCTCTTGCAGGAAATTACTTGTCCATGTTCAGCAAGCCAAAGGCTTTAGATTGTAGCAAAACTCCTAGTGTAGTTTTGAACGTTTGCCTGAGGGCTCTGCAGCATATAAGTGTATCATTACAGACACAGAGGCTTTCTAAATAAAACACACACAGTTTCTTGCTGGATAGAATCTTAGGAGTAATTTTTCTGCCTTGTCTATAATGCATATGTTGCACATTTTAAATATAGATACGTCAATTCACTGTGCTTCTCACGGGGTAATTATTCTCTGAAATGACACTGGTGTCCACTGAGCGCAACCTTTTATTCTCCCAAAATTCCATTTGACTGAGCTGTGATCGTTATCTCCCCAAATCAGGTCAATTAGAGAGATGGATTTTGTAACAGGTATGGAAACCTTCTCTGTGATGAATTTCATGTAGCGATTCGTTTTAACAATTAGCCTGAGGCTTAACCAATTCAACCTCAATTACTCCATAGAAACAAGCCAGTGTGAGCAGAAACAATATTACGCTTTGAATTTCAAATCAGTAGAAATTAGGAGTCTTTTTCCATACAGCCTGAGAGCAAACATCCTATTCTGATAAATGCAAAGATAAATTGAGGAACATTTGTGTGTATACTGGGTCTACAAACAAAACAATCTGATGTCGGTTTTTGAGTTAGGCATTTGCAAATGGTCCAGTTGTCGGATTAGAAATCAATAAGCTGCGTCTATGGGGTTAGGACATTAGAGGTCATAACTTATTAGGCCTATTAGTACAAAAAAACTAAAAAGTATTACCATTCTTGCTGGTACTGGATTTGTCAAAACAAAAGCAAAACCACTGCAGTGCCAGACAAACTAATCACAGACAAAAAAAAAAAATCTTAAAACCTAGTGATAATCTAAACCAAACAGCAGACAGCAGTTATTAAGCCAATATGTAATTTAGACTCGAGCACACATTGTGTAAATAAAGTCCTGTGTATTTCCAGATGAAGCAATTACTGAGCTTCTCCCATCTCAGCAGTAGCAGTTTAATGTGTTAGTAGCCTTTTATTGCTTTCAGATAGTGGTTTACATCTGGTATTAACATCCTTTTTGGCTGATCCTATCACAAGCGGTCAGTGCTACATACAAGTATAAAGAGGCTCAAAGCATTTTGTGTTTGGATTACTAAAACCACTTTAGCTAGAAGTCAACAACTTCCACATTGCATTTGTAAAGTACTCTGAGCTGGTTCCATGCTCAAAATAACCATACAGTCTAGAAGATTTCAGTCACATGAAGCACAGGCAAAGTGCAGTTACATGACTAAAATAATGATGAACGTTCTGCTCAACTGATGAGTTTAAGGTGACATGTAGACTTTCAGCATATTTATTTTTTCTATTTTAGACCTTTGACATCCAAATCACAGGAGATGCATTTAAACGTTCATACCAGGTTTAAATGGCAATCTGCAGGTGTAAAGAGGAAGAGTGAGACTCGTTTCTTACAAAAACAAATCCCCTAAACCAGCTTTCAACCAAAATGTGCCCGTTTCTAAAAATGCCATCTAGGTAGACAACTCAATAATTTGAGACAGAGCCTATGATTTTTCAAATATGCCTGGTAGATCCTCCATCAAAAGTTCATCTTTAAAAAGACATCACTCAAAGTGTTTACTGTTCCTGTACACTGTACAAAACTCAGCGCTGATTGCAGGAGACGAGAGAACAACCCCCCACCGCGATAAAAAGCTCACAGAAATCTGATTTCAGCTGAATACGAGTGACACACAGCACAGCCCTGAAACCTCACTGCCAGTCGTAATTATTCATTACCGTCAGATTTACAGACAGCATCAGACACGCAAGCGTTTCTGGAGCATATAAGACTTGGAGAATGAAGACAGCGTGTGGTGTAGTCGCTCCAGGTGTTCGGCGTAGTTTGTCTGACATTTAAGTTTTTGTTTTTTTCCCCACAAACTAAACATACTAAAGAAATCAACGCACAGTAGAGAAGTGTTATTTTCAGAATGCCAGCACACTGACTGATGTAACTATATATTTCCATTATGAATGTTCACATTTTAAACACTAGGGGTAATTTTGGGAATTTCTTCATTGTTCAGTAGTGAGCTAAGCTAATGCTATAGAAGAATGCAAGTTTACAATATGAAGACATGCAAAGGGAAACATCAAATCCATGTGGGTGGGAAGTGAATGTCCATGAGTCCCAGGTGACTGTGAAAGGAAAGAAAGGGGAGATCCAGAGGTGTCCCTTCAGTTCAGAATGAGATCAGATGAGTTTATAACAGTTATCTTTTAGTTATTTCCCATATAAACAAGGAAAGGACACATTTCGGCTCAGAGCCCTTGAGTGAATGTCAGTCTAAACATCATATACACAGATGCCAAATTCATGTTAACACACAGCGTTGAGTTTTATGGCTGATTCTACTGCTACTGCATATGCAGGACTAAAAGAACAATAAGGATGGGCAAGTTGTTAATTTGTAATGGCCCTGCCAACATTTTCTGCACCTCCTTCACAAATTAGGTGTGCAACGGATCCCAAAACTCAGTTCGAATCATTTATCGTTTTTTGAGTCACAGATTGGTTTAAAAAAAAAAAAATACAAAAAAAAGTTTGGGTGTGGGGTGTTGGCAAACGTAACACTGCTCTCTATTTATTACTTAAAAAACATTATTAAAGACGAGAGAACAGTCAGTAATAAAATAAGAAACACAAATTACAAGCTTATGTAAATACAATATAACAAAGTCTAACAGTAGTATTCAGGTACAGAAAATGTCAAAATTAAATGTTCACTGAATTTAATGAAATATAGATTAATCTTTGTTAAAGCTGTTTTGTTGCTTGATTAATCTTGATGACATAGACAGCAGGGCTGCTGTCCCTTTGACCTGATGCACGAATCCAATAAAATGATACACATCCTATTTCTTTCTCAACCGTTTTGACCAGTGTTCTCAAACTCGCGGCCGGCCCGCGGGGTGATATTTTGTGGCCCCCAACTTGACATTAAAGTTTAATGTTAGTGCGGCCCGTCATTGCGTGTGCTGTGGTTTTTTTGTTTTGTTTTTTGTTTTATCCCTTATGGGCTACCATAGATAGTCTCGTGACCGCTTACGGTGGGTTTGTTGTCATAGACAACCACGAAGTACAAACATACTGCGCCTGGAAAAAATGCTTCAATTATGAGCGCGCTTGCCGCGCGCCTACATTTGAAATAACAAACTTGAGCGCGCAAAATATGTGAACAGGTCCCTTGGCGAGCTACCACCAATCAGGCCACGAGCTTCTGGTAACTCGCGAGCGACGTGTTGGAGACCCCTGCTCTAAAACAATGTGAGAATAATCATTTTGAGCTTGTAATATGTGTCCAACAGGTTGATAAGAAGGTTTGCTTTGATTTGTGCAAAGTCAGTAATTTGCCTGAAACACTATACATGTGTAGAAAGAATTCAATAAGAACGGCAGACATGACTGCAAATATATAATATTTCAAAAGCAATAATTGTTTTTCTAAGTATAATAAAAGGAAATGTGCCTTCCAAAAAAACATTCAATATTATATTGAAAATAAAAAGGACCTGAGCAAGCATATATAAGAATCACAAAGATGTTGTGTATAAGGAAAAGACAAAGAAAGTTTGTAAAATGAACTTCAACTGTCAGAAGGACAGCTCATGAAGAACCAATCATGTACAGAAAGAAATTTTCAAAATCAGAGGAACAGTTCAGAAGAAACATTAACAATAAAGATTGAGAAGATTGGATCAGTTATGCTCCTTTTTTGGAATACTTGAATACTATTTTTTTGTGGAATACTTGATGCGGCCCAGCCTGACCCCGACTCTACCTCCAGCGGCCCCCAGTTAAGTTGAGTTTGAGACCCCTGGTTTAGACATAACCAACCATGTTTACGAGACGGGTATTTTGACATAATTTTGTGTGCGTGTCCGTTCAAGCACAAGGAGATGCAAAAGAGTAGTCAATTCTGTGAAACTCTGCACAAATTGAGTACTCTTTCGCCTCTTCTTGCGCTTAAAGCAAATGACTCACTGCGTCCGAAAACGCATACTGTCCGAGTAGGTACTACATTTGAATTTGAATTTACTTTGCGACCATTAAAAAAAAGTATGTTCTTTATAGTATGAATGTGTAGCCTGGATGCCAGCCGAACTTAGCCCCGCCCACAACATTTGAGGATGGGAAGTTCGGTCTGGACTTGATCCGATGAGAAGCAAGTATGCCCGAACCAGAGCTGTTCGGACCAATCAAATTGTCAGGGCGGGCTTTATACGATGATGGACAGCTGATCAACAAAACGTAACCATTCACGTCACCAAAGAGCGCTTGGGTTAAATTCGTTTACAACAAAGAATGGCTGCCGCTGGAGAATTTAGATGTAGATTTAGCCATCGCGTCTGTTATAGAAGATGTAGACGGCGCATTCATTTTACAAGAAGAACAGAGAATCGCGATCAAGGCATTTGTAGATCGGAAAGATGTTTTTGCCGTCCTTCCTACTGGATTCGGTCTATCCAATTGAGTGCAGAGCCATTTTTTTTCCTGGCTCGGTTGAAACACACCCCATAATCACAGCCCAATGGAGCAGTATCAGACTCACATTCTGCCTAGAATCTGAGTATGACGACATCAGGCTAATGAATGTGGGTAGTTTGAATTAAATTTAGACGTATTATATCCGCCATATTGTTACTGTCATGTGACCTAGCGTCGCTTCACTGCCATTCATAAATTCTCTTCCATGTCTTCATGGGATAGTAAAGTGTCCATCGAATGCGCACTTCAGAATCTCGCCTGAAGTAATAGGCCATCTGGGGACTTTTCGCCTACTGTTCTTCGAATACCATGTATTTTAAGCTTACTAATAGTGCACTGTTTTTCGCATAATATATAGTAGGGAACTATTTGATTTCGGATGCAGCGACGGTCTTTATGAATGGGTCATTGAATCATTGACTCACCCGATTCGTTCAAAAAGACAGATTCATTCATCAACAAAACATGCGCAAGCTCAGCTGTGACTTTGATGAAATAGAGCAAAATCAGACAATATTGTGCCTATGTCACTTAATATTAAATTATTGTTTATTAAACAGTTGTAATAAATCAACAGCACATTTGCAATCGTGCTGATATTTGGGGGAAACCGCAGTCTTGCTCATGTGATATTGAACCATATATATTAGAAATATCAAAAACAAGTTAAGTGGCTGTTGGTCCTTTTAGTAGCACAAAAAACAAAACTCTTATTCAAATTCTGAATGGATTATGTATAGCCTAGAAAGCGCGCAAAGAGTCTCACAAACTTCCGGTATAATCAATGAAGTTGTCTACGCTGCACAATGACCCTCTTATTTGCATTGTCTCTACACTTTGTTTGTTATAATGAGAGGATTCGTGGCCGTGCAGAACTTAGCACGGGACAAAAAGCGTTTTGAGAAGTGCGTGGATTCTGAGGTGCACTCTCTAGCACCCCCGTAGAACCTGGCCTGATCGGGTCAGTAGCACAAGTGCTCCTATAAATTTTTACCCAGTCGAACGCTGTAATTTTCAGAAGCAGATGCGACCGAAATGGTGGCTCTGTAGAGCCCTGTGGCCCTATAGCGATTCCGATCTCTTACACACTGGCCCTAGGCCTTTCCTATTGTTAAGCACTGTTATGCAAGTACATAAAACTCAGTCCACTCAAGCTAAAAAAATGTAATAATGCAGCAGGAAATAAACAGAGATGGGAAAGGAAATGAAAAATTCTGTGGGAAAAACTTCATCTGAATGACATCTGTTTCAATGCACACTTTACATTCTCAGTTACAGAAAATAAACGTTATGAAGTGATACATACTGTCTTGGAGTCTAATTCGTGGTGTGGTTGAGCTAAGACTTTATCTACACTGGAAACATCTGCAAACGTGATGAAGCCAAACCCTCTGTGGAACAAAAACACAAAACACAGTGAAGGTCAGGAGGTAATTTCACAGGAGAGGCAGAAAAATTGTGACAGCAGATAAAGCGCTCTTGTATATTTGTTGATACGCTCAGTGAAGGCAGGGGTGTTGCAATCATTATGACACATTTAGAAATTTCCACTTCATTGTGAGATAATTATAACTATTCAATGCCTTGATATGTCACTGCTACACTTTTCGAATTGTTCCTATGCCCTTGAATAATGCATCACATATAGTATATCCTGGTACAAAATACAATACATTGTCTGAAAATTTTGGCCAGTCTGATATATTTATACAGGGAAAGTGACCCTTTAAGCCACTCAAATCTAAATTTGAAAGATTATTATTATAAATAGAATAGAAAAAGATGTTATACTTATCTGTAATGTAAACATCAGAAACTGACTAAATTAAATTAAAGACACTTTTCATCACCCATTTAACTTTAACCAAACATATTTATTGCTAAAGCAACAAGCTTGTGAGGCCTGATACCCCTGGTGCCTTATATCTGTTTCCCCCCCTCAGTTTAAGTGGTTAAAGTTCATTAATTGTGTTCTGAGCACAGTGGATTCAGTTAATGCTTTTTATAAGAGATTGAATGGGTTCTTAGCCTATGTAGGTTTATTAGGAAGAGGTCAATTGCAGCATTCATAAGAAGCTCAGCTTGACAAAAATACAATTTCCATTAACGAATTATACAGAGTCAGGGCATTTGTTTTTCATTTAATATGGTTACAAACACTTTAATTCATTTCAGTTGTTCTGCTGCATCTACTTTTGAAACCACCACTCCGGTGCTACATATTCAAATACAGATCTTTTCAACTACAGAATATTGCTTTAAAAACATGAAGAAAATAAATAACAGGTTGCATTTGAGTTATTAATCTCCTAATTTTAAAATTATTTTCAATACTGAGCCACTTTCATCACCAGATTCTATAAAAAAAACATCTCAGAACAGCAAAGTTTTTATGCTACTTCTACAGTATCAGATAGAAGCAAAGAATCCTGGATAACTGAACACTCAATTGGCTCCAAACAAAAAGAAAATCAGAAAATTTTGCATTTGCTAAGAAACAATTTCTCTCATGCTTTGACTTTGTATTTCAAAATATAACAAAAATGGGCTTATAAGGCTAGTGGCTTTATTTGGGTCACTTCCCCAATATAGGGATGTAATGGATTCACCGCTGCAGAATTATGAGGAAAAGACTGATATACACATATAATGTGCATTGCCTTGCTCTGTCACATATTTGCAAATGTACTTTGTCTTTTGAAATATAATTTAGAAAATAGGGAATCGCTTTCTAGCAGTACAGTCCTAACTCAATGTCAAATTGCATTATGAATCAGCTTTCTGTCCTGTTCTTCTTGGTCTACCCTTAACGCTTCATAAGACAGCAGAATAGAGACAGCGAAAAACAGAGAAATTGAAGCACGTGTGTTTACCTGGAGCGTTTGGTGGTGGGGTCGCGCATCACCATACATTCTCTGATCTCCCCGAATTTACTGAAATAGTCTCTAAGGCTGTCTGAACACAAACAAAAGGACACAAGAGGGTTACACCGTGTCTACACTTCAAGTGAGCGACGCGATTCTTAAGCTTGCACGCTGCCGTTATAATCAACGAAGGTCGCGCGCTTCACACTTCGTTGATTATGATGAGAGCGTTTAAGTTTTGTCGCGTCGCTCGCTTTAGTGTCAGATGACTGAAAATCACAATAACCTTGTGCGCAGTGACACACATACACACAATCAGCTTCCAAAGCGTGCGATGGATAAATATGACGCAAAACAACTCCAAAACAGAATAAATTATCCTTACCTGGTGAGGTTTGCCAGCTGAGGCCACCGATAAACATTTTACTGTAAGGAGAAAAAATGGTATAAGTGACTCCAGATGTCAAAACGGCCATTTTCCTTGTAAATAACTCATAAAGAGCGAGCTACGAACAGCTTGAGCTGTGTACCGGCTGAAATGAGCCTTAGATATGACCTGTCAATTAAAACATCAGCAGAACTGCGCGAGGAAGGACATGCGCTCGCTCGCGCTGAAAACAGAATCAAACTCCAAACACACACAAGGGCGCGCGCGCACTTGTCCTGTCTTCTTACCCCGGGTCGTGTAGCGAATCACTCGGGCTTCCAGAGGTGACTTGACTCGCGTCCGCTTCCATAGCTCAAAGCCCAACCAACTCCAAACACACGCATACACACACACACGGGCACTGCAGCCCCAGCTCAAGGAATATTACCGAACCGGGAGCGCTAGCGTCACACGTGGGATCAGCGCGCGCTCCCGCCCCTCTCAGCAGGGGGCGTGACTGAGAGCATCAGCCAACCAATCCGGCGGGGATGTGTGCCTACCTATCTATGGAAACCACGCCCCCTGTTGGTTAGCAGCGTTTGACAGGAACCACGAGAGTGCATTCAGTTCTTCAGTAGGCTCTTTAAACCCTATAAAGTTTACATTTGCGCCACCTTTTGAATAAATACAACCAAGAGGCTTTCTGGAAAAGAAAACGAGTATTTAAAACTAAAATGAAGCACAATAGTTCACAAAATTGAACAACAATCTAGTATTTTCTTGGTGGCACTAGGCCTATAGCATATTATGTCATGTTTGTCATTTTGGTTCGACAACTTATTATTAGTGGAAATGTCATAAATCCCCACAAAATTAATAAGGGAATGTACATAGTGCACAGAGATAAATACAATTTAAATGATCAAATTTGTTTTGGAATTCTATTTTTTCTCTTAAAAGTAATTTCATTCTGTTGGCACCTTTCAGCACTGAGCTTGGTTATTGTTAACTATCAATAAAACCATAAAAAAAAAACATTTTCATTAGGCTACTTATATCATAATAATCATTAGCTAAAATAAAATAAAATATAAAAAGATTTAACTTTATTTAATTTCAGCTTGTTACCAAGGTGACATTTCTCCTTTTCATTTAGTTTAAATAAACTAAATAAACTAAAACCTAATAAAAAAACTATATAGACATTAAAAAAACGTAAACTAATAAAAAAGACAATAACACACAACAAAATTACAATGAAAAAAAGGGAAAAAAAATACTATATAATAGTATATCAATAATACTAAAATAACACTGGAGCTTATACTGTATAAAACACGGAATATATGTGCATGTCTGTTTTTCTATGGTGGGGACTTTCCAGTTATTTTGTTTTTATACTGAGCTGATAATATTGTTTATCCCTAAACATAACCCTAAGACATCATTTGGTATGTATGTTAATTTTCCTGGAGGGTTCTGACACCCCCACACATTCAGGCAATGTATTTCTGAGCCTTTCTCCGCTTCACTTTGCTGAGTGAGCATGCAGAATGGATAGATCAGTGTTAGTGTGACATCTGCTGACTTCATTGATATGGAAATGCTCAAATAGGACGTTTATCAAATGACTGCAGCTCTAGTTTCACAGAACCAGATTACTGTTGAAAACAAGAGCATTGCTTCTCCCACTGTGGCCAAATAAGAACTCTTGAACCAGACAATAATTTCTTAACTCACTTAAACACAACGGGTCATTCATAGATCACGCTGCTTATGTTCTAATAAACTTTCTCAAACCCATTCCAGTCCCGAAAAGCAGACATAAATTGATGTTCAAACTCTGATATTTGATATTACAATGACTTCTGCTGGTAAAGGGGACATTGAAGAGAGTTTTTTGATATTTGGAGTCAAGAGTATTTTTCTGTATCAAGGAAAAGGAACTGCATCAAGTTATATGAGTCCAATCTGTGAGGGAGACCCACAGTCACAGCGGCATCTGTGTTTGATTAATGAGTGGATCTTCTACTTACTGAAAGTCTCATTTTTTAATGCTGTGCATCTGTTAGCTGCCTAACAGATCACTGCGCCTCTTTAGGATAATATGCATTCATCAGGGCACGCTGGGAAATGAGAGAATTTTCTGCTTAGAGAAATAGAAATCTCAAAGTTAAGACTGGAGAATGATACATGCAACAGTATCAGCTGTGGCATTCAGATTCCTCAGAGCAAACCAATCAGACCCCCTGCGGCAGGCAGATATGAGAGCAGGGCCAAATACAGGGGCTTTTCTGCATGTTTATTGAAGAATGTCACCACTCACTTTAAATATTCAGCCCATTTCAGCACACTTTCCCATGATATTTCATGCAAATTATTGCAATAGAAGTCACCTTTTCTCTACAATGTGCTTTGCTGCGGGATCTTTCACATGGCTGCACAGTCAGCTAGATCCGTTTCTCTGTTGAGCACCACAGGGATAGTCGGGATAGTGTTTATTTTTAGAACCAAGGATATAAATTGATAAATTCTTACAAATAGTGTGTGAAAAAAAAAAAAATATATATATTTACTTCATATGTAGGCCTATATGCATGCTGATCACATCTAATGACTCTACTTGTGTGGTAAATAAATACACACGATATATATATATATATATATATATATATATATATATATATATATATATATATATATATATATATATATATATATCTATGCTGTGTGTGTGCATATATATATATATATATGCACACACACCCACATTTTTCTGCTGCATAATGTATTTACCAGACTAGTAGTCGTTAGTGATCAACCTGCATATAGATATGCAATATATATATATAAAAAAAGTAAATATACATTTAGATTCTTTCCACAATATTTGTTAGACGAATATTATCGATTTATAATATTGCTTTAAAAATAAACACTATCCCGACCACCTACTCAAAAACCAGCCATTCAAAGCTTTACACTGAGTGACATCTGTTGGCCAGAAGTAGCAGGTGCACGTAATTTGTTCTTAGACAGCCAGAGTATGGATTTCTTAAACTCCTTTTAACTATTAGGGAAATTTTACAACATTTTGAAGAAATCAGACATGGTTTAAAATGGGTGCCAGCTCCTGGAGGGCCACATTCAGTTCAGCTCCAATCCCAATTAAACACACCTGAACAAGCTCATCCAAGGTCTGCATCCGAAGTCCCATACTTCCCTACTATATAGTACATGAAAAAAAGAAATATGTCTGAATTCACAGTACTCAGAAAAGAGTTGGCAAAAAGTACCTGGATGACCCATTTCTTCCAGTGAGAATCTGAAGTGTGCATACGACATTTTACAATCCCATGAGGCCACAAGAGAGGATTTAGGTACCTGCTCAAGGGAGTATGCGATTTCGGACGCAGCCAATGTCTTACTATAGCAGAAACTTCCAGGCAGGTGTGTTGAGGCAAGTTAGAGCTAAACTCTGCAGAGTGGCCCTTCACGGTTTAAAACAACAGACATTATTGCTCTGGACTGGAACTTAATAATTAATTACTTACAAAAAGATGAATGTACTAATACAAATTAGCCTCCCTTGTTATTAAAAATGGGAAGTAAACCATGCATTAAAAGATGATATGGAGCCGAATATCCTTCTTTCCCCAGCAACTCTGAGGTGACACTGAAATACTCAAGCAGCAAACACAAAGTTAACCTTATCTATCAAAATCTGTTATGCAGGTTCTTAAGGGCAGTACTAAAAGAAAAGGATTTTTTGGTTGTTTTAAAAAAAAAAAAAGCTAAACAATTTTCAGATCCTAGAAGTGGTTTGTAAACTTTTAAGCTGCATATTGATTTAAATGTAAGGCAAAGTCAGCATCAGCACAAGGAAGAGTAAAAAGCACAGCATGTTTGTGATACCCACAGACCTTTTACTCAGTGAGATGTTTTGGCAGCGTCAGTGTGAGAGTACAGAGCAGTGAACCGTACAAGTTCATTTCAGCAGGGTTTCATGATGCTCTTCACTGCCGCAGTTCTTTAATGCTTTACAGTCAAAGAGCCCCACACTGCCCCCACCCTTATCTTACAGAAAGAAAACAAAATACAAAGACCAAGAAAAGAACAAATATTTGTAAATTACTACAAAATAAAATCTACATAATTCATTATCAAAATACCTGAGCACAACACAATCTTTCAAACCATCAGCATTCAAGAGACAATCTTAGAAAACAGTACAATATTAGCAACTGTTCACATAAGCAGCTGGTTTACCATATCACATTTACTCTGCAATGCATTCTGGAAAAATAACTTAATTCAATTATCCTTTAAATAACAAAAAATAGCATAATATTAACCTTTAAAGACTAACATTTAAAGAGAATGTTTCAAAAATCAAACAAAATCACCATACAAAAAAAAAAAAGTGGAAATCAATGTACTGTGCGAAATGGAGTTCAGGAGAGGATAAGCGAAAAGCTGCGACATCACTGTGTCTCAAACCAGGTGCAAAACCCTTGTTCAGCCAGTAATCTGTTCAGCAGAACCACCTGCAGACACACAGAGCACACACACAAGTTAAAGCTGAAATGTAAGGATCTAGTAAAGAAAAATTAGCCATACACACCTCAACTTCCATCTGTTTCCACATGTGCACCAGAGGAAGGCCGTCTTGACTGCCTGTCACCTGACCAAAGACAACAACATCTGTCACGTTCAAAATTCTTCCAACAACAACAAAAAAGTTCCTCTGAGCTGTTTTTGATCGTCCAGTGCAGTTTCTCAAACTGTCAACTGTGACTTGATGAAAAGCAATTCAATTTTAAATATTGTATTTGTTAACCTGTATGTCATGTGACCATAAATTGACCGTGGAGATGCGAATGTGTTGTTATTAAATAACTAAAACTTAATCGCTAGGGGTATTTCAAGTAAATTTTTATCTCAAACGGGTTCAGCTGACAAAAAAGTTTGAGAATCCGCTGCCAAGTGAAATGATACAATACAGTGGAAATAATCTATATACAGTATTATACAGGAATAACTGACAGGAAAAATGTGTTTGTTTGTTATAACCTTGATGATTAAGGCCATATTTGCAGTTAATTCCTCCAGTGCTGCTCTGGCCTCCAGGGAAAACTCCTCCTCTCCTTTCAAAGCAAATAAATTGCTTTCATTTTTATCATAATTCAGTATTTATGATTTGATATCCATGAGCAGCAGCACATCAAAGAAAGTAACATGTTTTACCTGGCAAAGGCGTGATATTGTCTAACAGAACCTCTGCTGCCTGGAACGGTAATGTCACAAAGTCTGACCTGTGAAAACAAAATCTTCAAATATCAGATTCAGATCAACAATCACAGACAAAGGATCAAACCAAACTTGAGCCACCTGACCTGATCTGCCTGAGGGTGGCGCTGTTCACGGTGTCATAACCTCCATTATCTACATATCTGATATGAGCCATACCAGACTCAATGCAGTACTGGATGACCTGGGCTCTCTGCCAGCCACTTCCTGTTACTGGAGCGGCACAGACCACCCCCCCTAACAGAGAAAGACAGAAAATAGACTTCCTCAACTAGATGACAACAAGCAATTCTAATTATTTTGGGAGATGATCACACTGCCTTCATAACCCCTCATTATAATTGATCTTGCCACAGTTTGAGCAACAATTCATTACATACAGCACATTTACTATCATCGATGCTGTGTGTGTATGTGTGTGTGTGTGTTGATTTGGCTATACATGTAATGGCCAAATGTCCTCATATATAAATGTCCTTATATAGTGAAATATGACAACCATAAAAAGTTGGGCAAAACATGTTTATATTTAAATCTAGTGTACATGTTTCTGTGAGGGTTGTGTTTAAGGGTAAGGCGATAGAAATATCATTAACCTGATATAAAATCAATGGAAGTTATGCATTGTCCTCACTGATATAGTGAAACAAAACACACGTGTGTGTATATATTGTGCATACATACACAACTTTAAAGGAATTAATGATACGACTGGAGTAATGGCATCTGAAAATTCAGCTCCATCACAGGAATAAATGACATTTAAAAATATATTAACAAAGAAAACAGTTGTTTTAAATCGTATTAATAGTTCACAATATAACTGTTTTTAATACAAATTAATTTAAATAGAGCTTTGGTGAGAAAAAGTTTAGTTTAGTTTATTTAAGAGTTTGACAAGGCAGGATATTGAAGGACAAAACCCTGAAATGTATCAAACAGAACACATACTCAAGACAACCGTATATACCTAATTAAAAAGTTAAAAATAAAAATAAAAAAAGAAGAAAAAAAAAACAGAAGGAGTAAAACAGATGCATACAAAAACCTGAAATCAGGCTTCATACAAGCAGAACCTGCAAGTTATTTATAAAACAGTTTAAGAGCACGTGGAATAAAAGAAAGTTCATGTCTTTTTGATTTACTCCTGGGCACAATAAGTTCTCTACGCTGCCGTAGTAGGTAAGTAGGTGTTGGAGCCACAGACAGGAAACAATGCAGTGGTGATGAACGGTCCTTGAGTAGTTTTGTAAAAGTACGTATAGTGGCCTCGTCCCGCCTCTCACTCAGTGATGGGAGAGAAGAAGTTGGAACACCTATTATCTGACAGCAACGTTTTTGGACCCTTTCTAACTCATCAGAGAGACCTTTTGGTAGTCCACCCCATACTGGACTAGCGTACTCAAGAACCGGCCGTATAAATGTCAAATATATTTTCATTAAAACATCACATGGGAGACCCGCGTTTTTAGCAACACAGAGATAGTGGATTCTAGGACGCACCTTCGAAATCATGTACTTAATGTGTGCGCCCCACGACAGATCAGAAGAAATTTGAACTCCAAGTAGTTTAAAGGTGGAAACTCTGCTAATTAGATGTCCTGATATTACAGGAGAGGAAGGGCAGGGAATGTTTTTGTCTTTCCTGGCGCTAATGACCATGTCCACTGTCTTACCTCCATTCATTGCCAATGAAAATTCATGTCCCCATTCCGCCACTGAATCCAAGGCCTTCTGTGTTAACCCTGGTAAGGATCCCATTAAAAGTTCAGTGATTGTTAAATCATCAGCATATTTCACCGGAATTACTGAAGGAGGCAGGCGGGAATCCAAGCTGTTTATGGAGATTACAAAAAGCAGAGGGGATAGAAGTCCCCCCTGGGGAACACCAGCTGAAATTGGGTAGGAGTTAGACACACAGGAGCCCCACTTCACCTTTTGCTCTCTGTTACTTAGATAGCTCCTTACGCTGAGCCAAAGTGGACGTCTGACATTCATGTCAGCTAAAGCATTAAGCAGTTGACAATGATCAACTGTGTCAAAAGCTCGAGTAAAATCAACAAAAACGGCATGAATGTCCAATTTAGGATTGCTATTATTAAGTGCTTCATGCCAGTGTTGCAGAATATGAATCAGTGCAGTGTCAGTGGATCTGTTTGCCATGAAGCCATGTGTTGATGGTTGAATTTTAGCAACTGTATCCTCCAAAATGGCATCTCTGAGGATTCCTTCATACACTTTTCCAACACAGGTGAGTAGTGAAATCTGCCTATAATCTGTTGGAAAACTGGGCTTTGTTTTTTTGGGGAACAGCCTTGACCATAGCCTCCTTCCATTGTTTTGGAAAAATATTATTTTGCAAGCACATGTTAAAGATATCACATAGTACCGGTGCCAGCTCCTCATGAAAGGTCTTTAACATCCAAGGAGGGATGCCGTCAGGACCAAAAAGAGAATTATTTCAATACGGTCTAAAAAGCGTCCCAGGATAGACGTCAAGAAGTTGGTCACTACATAATTCCCATACTTGTGTCATTTCCTAGTGTTTTAATTTACTAATATTCTAAAAATCTGAAAGTCATTCCAGTAAAGCTATGCTGGTTCTAAAAGAGAGATAAAAGCAAAGGAAGACAACGATAAAAAATAAAAGACAAGCTAACAAGAATAAAGACTAAACTATGGTGGAGACAGATGTTGCGTTGTTCCTAGCTAAATTAATAAACGTCAATGTGAATATAAAACATTTACCCCCTGTTTCACAGACAAGACTTAAACCTAGTCTCAGACTAAAATGCATGTTTGAGCTTTTTTAACTAAAAGCAACTATACCATATATATGCAACAGCACCATTGTTTTTTTTCTAAAGCAAATTTATAAAAGCCCTAATTGAACTTAGGCCTAATCCTGGCTTAATCTGAGCCCTGTCTGTGAAACCCAACATGGAGATCTGTGTGTTTGAGTAGGGGTCTATATACCTTCGACAGGGGTGGGCAGGCTGGGACATCCCGGCTGAGAGTAGCAGAGCTGCATGTGCTGAATGAGGGTGGGAAGGGCCTGATAAGATGGATGCTTGTGCTGCTGAACGAACAGGTGAAGACCCGCCTCCATCTGCGACACGATCACCTCCACAAACACATCCTGAGGCAGCAGCAGCTACAGAGACAACAGAACAACACACACAAGGCATACATTAAGATTTACCACCTCAAAACACACCATGTCAGGATATTTGATGTTGCTGGCGTCAAACTTGGTGTGATGTGTCTTAAGGCACATATTCTCCACTTAAATTTCAGTCTGTTCCTCACACAGAATTTGGAATATACAAAACGGAGCCTCACACAAAACTTGAAATATAGCACATTAATCATAAGAACTTTTTATGATGCTCATGATGTCAAGATTTTAAGAGTCCTCACCCAGGATGTGATAGGCAGGCAGGGCAGAGGGATACAATTACTCAGATCCAGATCTTTAAACTTCTTCCTGATGAGCGAGAGAGCATCATCCACCTGCTGCTGTGAGCCTGGACGAACACAAACACATGAATTCAGCGCTAGGCTTTAGCACTGATTAGGTAGCCATCATCATGGGAAAACTCACCATGGATGTGGCAGATCTGAATCTCCTGAGTGAACGGCAGGGTGGAGACGTAGATCTTTGCTCCAGAGCTCTGCTTGAGGAAGTTCACGAATTTTCCCTGCTTCCCGATCAATCGACCAACCAGATGCTGCAATGACAGTTTTAAATCTAGGACAATTCTTCCTCATACAGAAAACTAGTCTTCCTGTCACTCTCCTTATATCAGCAATACAATCCTCAATGGACAAACACACACAGTATAAAGGTCTTCATATGTCCTGTAACTTGAGCTCTTCTGTAGAGAGTCTAGTACTTCAAGATCACGTATCTTTTCTCTGCTGTGGTGCATCTCCGAACACGTTCATACACAAATGTAATAAATGGGCTAATGTTCCATCAATATCAGCATGTGGGAGTGTCTGTGTGTGGGACTCACCGCTGGCACCTCTATGTCCCAAAGAATGATGGGCTGGGCCGGAGGAGTATCGGCACTAATGCAGCTTAAACCCATATCACCTGAACCTGGAGACAAGATCCATATGAATGTAACACACTGAGATATTTTTACTGCTTTGTGATTGAAGCATCTGTCTGACTTAAATATATGTATTTTGTATCTTTCTTTCTTTTTTCTTTTTTTTTACAGATAGCTGTAACAGGCAAATAAATATATCAAAAAGTTGGTCAAAAGTTTGGAATCAATAAAATCTTTAAATGTATCTTATGTTTATCAAGGCTGCATTCATTTGATTAAAAAAAAACACAGTAAAAACAGTACTATTGTGAAACATTGTTACAATTTAAAATAACTGTTTCAGTATATTCCTGTGATGGCAAAGCTGAAATTTTTAGTATCATTACTCTAGTCTTCAGTCTCAAATGATCCTTCAGAAATCATTCTAATATGCTGATTTGCTGCTCAAGAGATATTTATTACTATATTGAAAACTGTTTTTGCTGCTTAAGTTAATTCATTTCACAATGATCAAACAGGAGCAGAATTTCATGAGTTTGAAAGTAAATGTCTCACGTACCTCTCCACGCCTCCTCTTCTTCCTCTGCTACACCGTGGATGCTGGGAATCATTTTGTCCTCAATGCGGACTATGTCAGCTTCTGTGGGGGTCATCGAAAAGCCTCTGCCCTCCTCAGACAGCTCTGCACCGGATGCATCCTCTGAGAAGCAAGAACCACATCCAGAATCATCTCCAACAGAAGCTCCTAAATGGCTGAGTAGTTTCTCCCTGAATGAGACGGCGTCCTGAAGATATACGTCACCGCTGATGCTTTGCTGCTGAAATGGTTTTTGAGCAGCAGACTGAAATTCAGCCTCCAGAGGTTTTGAAACACTGGCAAGCTCATGTGGATCAATGGGTTCCTGGTTTTTCCAGTCCTCTGCCGCAGCTTCTATGATCTCTTGGACCAGAGCAGAACTGATCTTTTCCAAGTTCTCTGGGTTCAAGCCTCTATCAGTGGAGAAATCAGACAGGCTGCTGCTATCATGACTGTCAAAGTGGACAGAACCTGGCTGTTTCCCCGTTGAAGATTGAGAGTCGTTGGAAAGGCATTTTGAAGAGAGACAAACCAGATCAGACTCAAGCCCAGAGTCATCTTCACTAACTTCTCTGCAGTCTGGATGACCTTCACCAGCAATGTTGTCCTTTTCTTGCCCAGTTTGGAGAGTCTCAGGGAAACGAACAGATACTTCTCCTTCTGGCTCAGGTCGAACTCCCTTGGTGAGGCCTGTTACGGGGGAGGTGCAGGTAAGTTTGCACATGTCGAGAACTGGTGAAGAATCTGTGAAGTTGCTGATTTCAGAGGATCCTGAGATGTTGTGGTCCATTTTTAGGTCACTGTAAGAGAAGAAAAATAATCAGTCCAGTTTCTGTCTTCACTCTGGAAAAAGCAAATCTGTCCATTCTCTGAAGGTGACTTACTTTGACAGGTCAAAATACATTTCAGGATAACTTGGCATAAACCAAGATTTTCCATTCTTCAACAATGGAAACATTAGTCACACTGCTTAAAGGATGATTTAGACCAGAGGTTTTGAAATATTTTGCTGTAAAAGACCCACGGATATAATCCCTTTCCACAATAAAAAGGCAGCTACTGTATATGAACAAAATGAAGAATCTGCTTCCAAAATTAAATACTTTTTATTTTTTTATTAAGTTGACAGCATATTTGAGATGATCATTTTCTATGCTAAACATGTAGCTGTTTTGGAATAATGTGTATTGTAAATAATGCTAAAATAAACTGAAATTGGAAAAATACAATGAAATAATCATAATTAATTTCAGGCTATAGTCTTCAGAAAGCAAAATTAAATGTTACTATTCAATTTGTATAACAAAAATATGATGTTAAATATATTTCATTAATATCTTAGGGCAACATTCCCTAAAAATATATTTTGTAAAAAATTGTAATAATCTCAACATTTGCAGACATTGGACCACTTGTTGTAACCTCTTGGGGGTCCCTGGAGCCCTGGAGTTTGGTTTAAAGCTCAAATAACATATATTTGTAGAGAAGAATTAATATTAGAAGATATTATCACTTATTTTATCACTTAAAACTGTGGCTAATCAAGTCACAACCTTAAAAAAAACAGGACTCAAGTCATAAATGCTCTGCTACTGACCTTTCACCCAAAATACTGGAGTCAGCAGGAGAGGAGTGAACAGATCTGCTTCTGTCCGAAAAACACACCTCCTCTTCAGTCCAGAGAGGAGCTGTCGTCCTCCTCCTCCTAAAGCTGTACCAGCACCAGCCTAGCAGAGTCAACACAGAGACGGAGGCCAGCGGCCTAAACGACAGCAACATCCTCTTTCCACAGATCCCACTGAGAGAGAGAGAGAGAGAGGGGAGAGAGAGGTCAGCTACATCTAATAACCATCCCTAGTCTTGGGTGGCATTAGTCTGTAAGGAGAGACGTCTGAGCTCAGAGGGGGAGTGAGTCTTGACACCAACCCTTCTCCAATAGAAGACTGAACCAGAGCAATCTCATTACCAGCTCAAATATCCCAGTAACACACAAACACATGCGGCCCTCTTAAATACAGCTGTCACCATGACATTCACCAAACTTCTTATTTTCTGTTTGTATATAAATATCAATATAACATTACAATGTGTTTGCAGTTTAAAGGTGCCAAAAAAGAAAACCAACAATCACAACCCAAATAGCAAAAAAATGCAAGAAAGAAGACCAATCACAATTTTTGTTAGATTTCTTTTTAAAGTGAACATGTTAATAAGAGATATTATTTTTAATCTTATATTATATATAAGGAGATATTATAACCTTTTTATGCTCTATCAGTGACATCAGCCATAGAAGCAAAAAGAAGTAGGCTAGCTTATGGGGTTGAAAAAAATGAATGTGTTGACAATTCCTCACACATATTGTTTTCATGTTTTATGGGGACTTTCCACAGATATAATGATTTTTATCCTATATAAACTGTATATTCTATCCCAACCCTACCCATCACAGAAAACAGAGAAAACTCTGGATTTTTTACATTTTCAAAAAAACATATATAAAAAAAACATAAATAGTATGATTTATAAGCCGTTTTCCTCATGGGGACCAAAAAATGTCCCCACAATGTAGGGTTTACCAGGCCACACACACACACACACACACAAACACAGCTATCAAATTCAGAGCGAACATGAATTAAGAAACTTCTAGGTAAACGCATTTATTGGCGTTTCAATCACGCTGCAATTTCAACTTTATGGGATCTTAATCTGTTTTAGTGTGAAAGCATGTTAAAAATCCAATTGATGCATTTAAATCACAAGCGAAAAAATCAAGAAGAAAGAGACCTTCTTTCCACATATATAATAAAAGAAGCCGGTGTTTGATGTCTTTCTGCTCACCGTGAAGCTCGGCAGCGCTGGTGTATGTATGTGTATGACGTCACGGAAGCGCACGTGTGTTCCTGACAGATTAATGAATGAATGAATTTATCCAAAAAAAAAAAAAAACTTGACTAAAACCTATGTATTTCAAGGCAATGCATAATATAACATTCACCGTAGTTAGTACATAATTACAAAAACAAAACAAACAAAAAACAATTACACTACAATTACAACGCTGAACAGTTTTAATTGGTCTGAAGTGATTGAGATTGAGAAAGTGTGTGGCCTGTTGTCATGGGATCTCCCGCTCAAGCTGAAAGGCGGGAAACTGTGGAACACTCGTGAGATTGATAAGGCTGTTTATCATTAACGAAGTAACCTTTTATATAGCTTTTTTAGTTTAACATTTTGATTTCATATGTAAACAGAAGGAAAAGTTTATGTACTGTTGTTGTGTTTATGTAAAGTAATAATGTATCCATATGAACGTGTACAAGTTGCCACACTGAGGTCGATTTTGTCTGCACACAGGTTATCTTTACTTTACTAAATATAAAAAAAATACCCCGTCCAGATTTATTTTTAAAATTTCTAGAAATTACAAGTATGCAAATGATTTCAGTATTTTTTTTTACACATTATAATGTGAATATAATTAATGTATAGCTCCACATACTAATCTTCAGTGTAGTCTTCAGATGTGATCTGTATATAAGCAGGGAGCTTTTTAACAAGCCATAAAACATACACAATGATGGACAGAAATTGACTTTATTAGTGTTACATCTGTGAATATGAAATCAGATGATAACAATAATGTATTATAAAGAGGGTCCAGGACACAAAGATTTCGATCTTCAGTGCAACCCTCAATATTTCCTCCATGTTAATTGACAATGCAGTGAACATGATTGATAGACAACAATTAATATTTTATGTTGTACATATTCAGTAATTAACTGCTTTACAAAAAGCAAAATAATACAATGTCATAGTCACTTGTATTTACAGTGTAGTAAATATACTTTTTCTATTTTTACACAAAAAAATATTTACAGAGGTGAAGCTCTCGGCATAAAAAAAGGAAACTAAAGGAGAACAATTATGTAAAATTTTGCATAACCTCAAGTGCCAAAAAAACGTAGTGTTTGAAACATCCATCTGTCTGCCATTACTAAACCCATTCGTCACTTGACCTTTTTGACATTAAGACGTACCAATGTGAAAGCAATTTAAGATTAGAAGAATAAAAAAATAAAAAATAAAACTGCCCCCAATACACACATTTCAACATGTCCAAGAGTCAAAATGGCACCATTGTATATGGGGTAGGGATAAAAGTTTGATTTCAAGTTTGGATCTAAATCGAAAGAAAAATAAAACAAAAACACAAACACATGGCATAACATTTACACGAACAGTAAAGAAAATCTGTTGCACTGGACGGTACAGTCTTGCCGAACCCAGAATGTTACAGTTCACCGACCAAAAGAAAGAAAACATTAAGAAATAAGGTGAAAGTAAACTTTGAAAAGAGATTGAGAATTGTCCCTATAACAGCATTTTCTAAAATCTCTCTTTGTTTAAGTTGCCGATTTTTTTGCAAGGCGTTCACATTTCCAATTAAATGCGACCTTTTGTGATCTCCTGTGTCGGGAGACTGTCTCCTGATCGGATCTGTGTCGTTCAGACTGTCATGAAAAGATCAGATACAGGTCGCATAGGGGCAAAAAAATCGGAATTGGGTCGTTTCAGCCTGCAGTGTGAACGTAGCCATAGTGTAACCCAATGAGATCTTGGTTGTCTCTCTCGGTTCTTTATATCTGAATGCTTTTTCAGATGATTGCTATTTTTCCTGTAAAACTGTAATTAGATTTGATCTTCAAACCTTCCCCTCTAATCCAAAACTGACAGATTATCACCACCACAAGAGTTGTCATTGATTGAGTGGTAATAACATTTCAGATAGAATTTACCCTTTGTACCCTTTTGGACTTTATAGTACAAGAAAAACACCTAGAGGAGTTGCCGATCCATCCAAACTGTGATCTGCATGGCCAATCAGAATTCAGAAATTCACACAAATTAATTTGGCAAAGTAAGTGGGGTTTTGGAAAGGCAGTCCACACTGAGAGATCACAGTTTGGATGGATCGGCAACTCCTCTAGGTGTTTTTCTTGTACTATAAAGTCCAAAAGGGTACAAAGGGTAAATTCTTGAAATACTACATGAACAATTGTACATTTTTTTGTTTTAGGGGCGAGCTCGCAAATGTTTCAGCATTAGTGCTGACTCTCCAGGAAGAAAAATCATTCCCGCCCTAAAAGAAACGACCACAAAAAAGTAAACGCAGCAAGTAAATAAGATCAAATACAACTGAACAAAGGAATGGCACTTATTTAATACTTTCATCTATTACATTTAAGAAGGAAATTAGTGCTTTTAAACATAATACACTTCAGGCCACCTTCAGGCAATGTCTGTGATTCCATCAAAAAAAAAGTTAATGTTCTATTACACACAAACAAAGCAAAAAAAAAAAAAAAATTAGACTTCCTCCCATCATGTGTCAAACAGTGACTGGTTTAAACAGAGGCGTTCAGTTTATTTTGATCCTGGCAAACACGGCTGAACCGTTTTAGAAGAACCTAAAGATTACCGTAAACGCTGGGTTTAGCAGGAGTGAAGAGAAACCGCCTAAAATGCAGCGTAATGTATGTCAGAGGTCCAGCAGGGGCTAAACCCTGCTGTGCTGCAGTTCTCATACAATCTTTTTGATGCTAGGTCTTTTAAAACTGCCGGTGCTGCGTTGTTTCTGGACCTGGCTGGCCGAACCGTGGCGTGTGCGTCCGCTGGATGCCAGACCCATGGTAGGGGACAGGTCAACCTTCTCTTTATCGATTCCTGCTCGAAGCAAAAACATACATGCATGATTAAACAAAGCTACAAACACATGGAAATATATAGCCTATATTTGAACAGTCATTCAAAGCTTCTGAGGTTATATTAAAGGGATAGTTCACTTTGAAATACATTTTTGGTATGTTTTAGCTTACCTCAAGGGCATCCGAGACGTAGGTGTCTTTGTTTCCGCAGAAGTTTCAATTTTGATATTTTTAGGTCAAACCGTTGATTTGACCTAAAAATTAAACATTTAATGACTCGTAAATGTAAGTACACATTGATGGCCTAAGACACGAAACGAGCGGTTTGTGTGAGAAAACGAACAGTATTTATATCGTTTTTACCTCTTGTAAACACAGCCACGTCCAAGTGATCTGAGGGCGCGGGCGCTTCGGTCTGTGCGTTACAAGAGGTAAAAACGATATAAATACCATTCGTTTTCTCACACAAACCGCTCGTTTCGTGTCTTAGGCCATCAATGTGTACTTACATTTACGAGTCATTAAATCATGTTTAATTTGGACTTCTCTGTGCATGCTCTTTGAGGTGGTGACCATAGACCTGCATTATATGACTGACAGACAAGAACGGTTTGACCAAAAAATATTAAAATTGAAACTACTGCGGAAACAAAGACACCTACATCTTGGATGCCCTTGAGGTAAGCTAAAACATACCAAAAATTAATTTCAAAGTGAACTATCCCTTTAAGTGTAACAGTTAAATTGACCATGCAGACCAACCAGATATACCATTATATTTATCATGGTCAGATGATACAAAAATGATAAAAAAAAGCACACACAAAAGGTGGCAAAGCTGTTGCTATACACATTGGGAGTGTGTACTGACTAATATGGGACAGACATTACATTTAGAGCATACATACACCACATGTGCATCACAAAATAGAAAAAAAAGATTGGCATGACCATACTAACCCACCAAAAAACAGAAGTGTGCCAGCCTGACAGGAAACAACTTAAAACAATTAAACACTTTGAACCATAACTGTAAACGTATAAAAAGGAAGTAAAGATGTTTCGGAATTAAAACATTGCTTTTAAATGTTTGTCTCTGTAGGTTAATCTCCTCCAAACCAACCACAATTGACACTGGGAAGACCAGTATATTAAAATTCTAAATAATAGTGTGTTTCCACTGTAGACAAAAACGTATTGCATTGCACCTGGTTACAACACTGTATGAGGGTTCATCTGCTACAAAGTAAGGGTTTAAATATAAACTTCAAAGTATTGAGCAGAGTGCAGTTAAAATGAAGCAGGAAGTGTCAGGCAGAGAACTTCACACTGCCTGAACAGCTATTTTCCTATAGACAGCATGCAGTCAAAGTGACACTTGGAAGAAGTGACATCATCATGCTTTTATCTGTGTTAAACATCTGTGAACAACAGGTGCTAACAATCTCGCAGTAGTGACAAAGAGACAGACAGCAGGAACAGTATGAGTGAGAGGCACCTTAAAAAAATAGTCTCATGTACTTCAGTACAGACCTGGTGCATGCTGGGAGGTGGCAAGTGAGGTCATTGAATTCGAGAGGTTGAGGTTGGCAGTGATGCTGAGCTGGCTCTGGGCAGGTGGAGGGTATGGAGAGGTGGGTGTTCGCAGACCCTCCTCACTCGTTTCCTCATCGATGCCGGGCAAATAGGTGTCAATCAATCCATCCAAAAACTTGACAATCAGCTCTGCATAGTCTGGGAACTGAGTTTGCTGCGGAAAACAGAGAGCAGCTCAAGTTTATATATATATATATATATATATATATATATATATATATATATCAGGGTTTCCGTTGTCCGGTAATTACCGGACATTGGCCGGGAAAAAAATGAAATGTCCGACAAAATTAAATCTCTCCGGTCAAATTGTCCGATAAAAATTGCGTAATAATCCCGCCCCCCCTAACACGATATGAATTTGAGAATAAGCCTAAAATATATAAAGCAAAAATACACCGACCTTTGGCTATGTTATAAAGGAACAGGCTCAACCGTTTGAAATTTATTAAACAACATCGCATGCTGCATTTCAAATAAAGCGCACGCCTAAAACGGCTGTAATATAGACCTAAACAACGAACGATTGAGTGAGACGTTTCAAATATGGCCAGGCCCAGGCAGGCTAGCCTTAAAAGGTTTTTTCAGACGCCAGACGCGACGGACGATGGTGAATCAGGAACATCTCATTATATAGATCAGTGGTTCTAATCCGCACACTCGTAGGCTACAGTTTTTTTTTTTTTCTCATCAAAACTGAATAGCCTATGTTCATCGGTGGTTACAGCCTATATCAAGCAGGGACACGTTTTTGTGCATTTTATTTTGTGATTTCACCGGAATGAATAGAGAGTCTCTGCAACGGCGATTGAAACGCGCGTCCGAGTGAAGATTGCGCAACTCACGCAGCACGTCGTCCATGCAACTGATAGCAGCGGACACGAGCGCTCAGCTTGATTTCAAAAACAACAGATTTTAGCGCTAGATCTTATTTAATAGAGAACTAAATGGATGATCTGCTAGTTAACTGGAGATGTTTTATTTATTTGTTTAAGGTACATCCGTGCCTCAATGTTACAAAAAGTGAATGTGTGTGAAACCATAGTAAAAAACAATTGGTGTTGATTGACGCCAATCGGACGTTCATGTTTTTTTCCGTCTATTTGAAAGTTAGGCTAATAATATGTTGCATTCTATACGGCCTGATTATGTAATTTTTTAAGTTACATAGCCTGCCTCCAGTTTTCCTCAACTTGACTAATTAAGAGGCGATATTTGACCGGCATATCATCAAAATGTCCGTAAAACGAAACCTCTGCCGGTCACTTTGACCGGCACCATTTTTTCTAGCGGAAACTCCGATATATATATATACAGTATATATATATATATGCATAATAACAGATTATGGTCAATGTTTTTCTCTTGCATTTTGAGAACAAATTCAGTGTCACTCACCTTAGAGAAAGGACCAGCAAACCTCCAGAGTCCATTAAACCCAAAAGCTGTGGAGGTAAGTAAAAAATTATATAGAATCTGAGGACTCACTCACTACACTCTGAGTACCCATTGACTCATTCATTGATAACAGGATGATTTTCATAGATCAGAGTCCCTCGTCTGCTCATCAGACTCTGACATTTACAGTTCAGACTCTCACATCCTCTCATCAGACTCTAGCATTCACAGATCAAGCTTTTACATCCACTCATCAGACTCTAGCATTCACAGATCAAGCTTTTACATCCACTCATCAGACTCTACTCTAGCATTCACAGATCAAGCTTTTACATCCACTCATCAGACTCTAGCATTCACAGATCAAGCTTTTACATCCACTCATCAGACTCTACTCTAGCATTCACAGATCAAGCTTTTACATCCACTCATCAGACTCTAGCATTCACAGATCAAGCTTTTACATCCACTCATCAGACTCTACTCTAGCATTCACAGATCAAGCTTTTACATCCACTCATCAGACTCTAGCATTCACAGATCAAGCTTTTACATCCACTCATCAGACTCTAGCATTCACAGATCAAGCTTTTACATCCACTCATCAGACTCTAGCATTCACAGATCAAGCTTTTACATCCACTCATCAGACTCTACTCTAGCATTCACAGATCAAGCTTTTACATCCACTCATCAGACTCTAGCATTCACAGATCAAGCTTTTACATCCACTCATCAGACTCTAGCATTCACAGATCAAGCTTTTACATCCACTCATCAGACTCTAGCATTCACAGATCAAGCTTTTACATCCACTCATCAGACTCTACTCTAGCATTCACAGATCAAGCTTTTACATCCACTCATCAGACTCCGGCATTCACTGATCCTGCATTGGTTTGGACGTGTGCATATATATAAGAGATGTGAGCTGCTTTACTTTGCAGGTAGGATGTTTGGTATTGAGGTGGCGACTCTTCATGATAAACTACACTCTGCACAATTCCATGGACTGGGTTCAGAAGATTTGGGTCCTGACACAGTGACAACAAAGTATTAATCTTTGAATCCAGGAGGTTGTGACTGAAATAAAAAGCAAAACACAACAATGAGAGTCTCATTTCATCATTCAATGTCATGTGTACTGAAGAGCAGGTACATTTGGACTTACACAACAGGAAAGACCTTTGGGAAGACAACACTGGCCTCAGCTAGAAACTCATACAGGACCCTCTGCTCAAATTCATCTGATGTGTTTTTCACCTGAGTGGCCTGAAAAATCATTCCAGAATACAGAGAGGTCAAAATTCAGAGGATGAATGGATGTTTAAAGGAAATGGCAGGGTGGGGGTGGGGGGCAGGAAGTGACACGCAAGACTTCAGAGGAACAGAAAATGACAAAACTGAAAGTAACAAATATTTACATTATAAATGCAAATTGATCTGTGAATGAGGAACTGAAAAATATCTTTCTTGTTTATTCCGAGAAATAAAGAGATTACCAGGACAGTCAAAAGCAGAGCCTGGATTTTGGGATCTGTGAGAACTTCCTCATTAAGCAGGACATTAGACTCAGACACAGAGACCTTCCGCAGATGGTGATGGGAGATTCTTGGGGTTTCTTTCAACAGGAAACAAAAAGTTATAAATGGATGCAAACATTGAGAATCATTTCACGTCTTTGTGACCCTCACCAATTTCATATTCATTTTCAGCCACTCTCCTCATCTTGGGCGGCGTTGTGATACCCGATTCCATTTCAGGCCTCTTCGGTGCTTTGCTGTCTGATATAAGGTGGTCAAAGCTTTTTCTGGTGCCTAAGGGAAAAATTAAGAACATTAAAACCAATAAATACTAATCTAAAAGTTAAAAGCATTGAGGTTAAAAAAGCATTAAGGTACACACAACACTTTTTTCATAATACATTACCCAGAAGCTTCTTGGTGTTAACCTGGGAGGGTTGCCCCATGTCCAGGCTCATGGATTTGCGTGTTCGTGGGCTGACCTGCCCCACTATGGGGTACTGAGCCACCAAGTACCGCTCTGAGACCTTTGGGGATGTCCACAGTTGGCTTTCCCGCAGCAATCTGGGTGACAAAGTTCATGATTTATGAACTGGGATGCAAAAAGTTGTCATTTTACAAAAGGTGATGGTCTGAAGTCACCCTGATCTTCTGTCTAGGTAGTACCTGCAGGTGGGGTCCTCATGATGTCCAGAGTACGTATCCATGGAAACATTCTCCATCGTAACATCAGAGAGTAGCAATTTCCTGTGTTTCAGGCTGCAGCGGCTACGCACTTCTTCTGACACTGGGAGGAGAGCTATACAAGTGCGCATACACAAAATGTACTCACTATACTGAATCCTAAATAACCAACGTGAAGACATAACCCAGAGAAGACAGGAGGAAAGGGGAGATAGCAGTGGTTTCCTTACCTGCCAGATATGCCACGCTCTGTGTGTTCACCTCAAACTTATCACAGTTCAGGTGCTTTCCTACTAAGGCCAACAGCATGTGTAGGATACGGATGGTCCGCGCCACTGTGGTGGGGGAGGGGTGCCGGAACCCTGCAAAAACAAAACAGAAATGTGATAGTTTCCCAACCAAAACACAAAATGTTTGAATATTTTTTGCATAAAACCCATTTATTTACCTTTCAACAGGTGCCCAACCAAAGCAAAATTAAAGTTGGAGTTGAAGTTGAGACCAACAAAATGGTCCATCTGTTTGCAGTGCCATTCCAAAGGCTGACGGATCTCCATAAACACCTCCTCAGGACTCTGAGAGATAGACAGGACAAATCCTTTTTGCTTTCAACAGTTCATTTAAAGTTAAAATATGCTTTATATTTGATCTTTTAGTTGTTTTAAATCACAAATCAGCTAAATATTCTTTGAAATTGTTTTTAGATATATGCTACAATGTAATCTACAAAATGTCAACTTTCCACAAATCTTTATTTTCAAGTACCCAAAAGCAAACATTAGAGCTACCGTATTTGCTAGTGTACCCATGATTCATTTATTCTGCAACCGAAGGTGGATAATAGGTGGATTTAGTGTCGGACTACACGTGTTTGTAGATGTGCTGCAATTTGACATGTGAGAGTGTTATATTAAAACCTTGTCGTTGAAGACTCGCAGACTATCGAGTGTGTTTAGGTTCTGTTCCAGCAGAGCGGTTCCGGCAGAGTACAGATTCACCTCATCCAACTGCAGCACAGCCACAGCCACCCAGAAGAGTGCCTTGTGCATCGGTGAGTCCTGGACGACACCCACACAGTTAAACAAATCATACACACTATCTCACTCACACACACATTTTAGAAGAATGCTGTAGTTTAACACCTTGTTCAGTAGAGGCTGTAGTTTAGTGAGGGCAATGACGGTCGCTTCGATCAGCACCTGGCTATTACAGTTATCAGGACTCTTCAGGCAGCTCTCCAAACCCTGAGAAAAAAAACAACAGTTGTTTTTAAATGACAGAAAACATCAGTGCAAAGCTAGATGGCAACATTATCAACTGAGATGATCAGCACAGGATCATCTTATACGAGAGCAGAGCAAAAACAGTACACAATGCAGCTTATGGATTGAAACTTGACTCATTTTCATAGCTAGCCCATGTTTCTGCTTTTAAGTAAGACAGTTTAGACAGGTTCTGACCCGGTCGATGCTGAGGAGAGGGCTGGCCTTGCTCAGGATCCGTATGATTTGTTTCATTTGGGTGTGTGTGACCCGTTTACTGATGCAGCCAAATACCACAAGAGCCCGTGGCTGCAAGGATGGATTATATTGAAAAGCAAACCTGCACATTAAACACACACATACATGTGCATCATGAATCTGCCTTGAACACAAATCAGTAAACTTCAACTTTAGTTTATTAATAAATTATTTCAGAATTCATCTGTAGAGAGCACAATTTGCATACTTCTGTGCCAGATCGGTCCACTGGTCCAGCCATTTACAGCCCGGAATGTCCCTCATACAAGCCTAAAACACAAAGGGAAAAACCCAGTTAAACCCTATTACACACTTTTAACCAGTACGTGATGCTTTATAGCAAAGACGGAAATATATAGAGAAATGAAACAGGCAGATGCATAACATTTGATCTTTATTAAGGGTCTTGCAGTACTAACTAATGTGAACATGGAACAGTAACTTCTAACAGGCCTGCTAGCACTTTGTTGAAAGAACATTGCAAAACCATCTCAGGGGAACAAGTGTCCACACTAAATACAAAATGCTGTGCAAAGCAACAATAATCTGATATTAAAGTGCCCCTATTATCATATTTTAAAGTTTCCTAATGTTGTTTTGGAGTCTCCTTCAACAGGTTTACATGCATCAAAGGTCAAAAAACTTTAATTTCATCATAATATACATTTGCACATCACCACACTTTCAATGATTCTCAAACGACTCGTCAGATTAATCAATCTCTCTAAATCCCTCCTTTCCGAGAGCTACTCTGCTCTGATTGGCCAGACAGCTCAGTCTGTTGGGATTGGTTTACCGTGTACTTTATAATATATATAATTCAATTGTTCTAATATATTGCGGTGAACACGTGGAAACTGTATCAATAACCGTGCATGTATGCAATACATTAGCCGAGCTCTAGCGTGAATGACTGATGTAACATAAACGTTGGTAAAACAAATCTTGCTCCATGCTTAATCTTTCCTCAAAGTAGTGAGAACGACAGACAATCTGCATTAATAGACACAGTTATAGGTAATAGTGGCCCACAACTGATTAGCAGAAGTATTAATAATGTGAGTTAGCCAGTTAGCAGGAGACCTACACAATATAAAACTCAAAACTAAGTATTTTGAACACCATCTTTCAAGAGCAAGCGGTTTGCGAAATCCTGCATTGAACTCCGAGATTTGAGAAGCAGTCGTCAGTAAAATAAAGGGAACACAGCAAAAGTTTAGGATTATACTGCTGTGGTATCGAGGTAAAGATGAATTTTAACCACTGATTCTTCACATGCTCGTCCTTGGGCAGTGAAAAAAAACTGGCTTTACCTTCACATTGTAGAGCACAGGGTCTTCTCTACATGATGCTATCCAGTATCCACAGGAATCAGCTGCAGTGTTTGAGGTTCAAGTTTTCCCTGGTGTCTGCGCGTGCAATAAGTGGGCGGGCAATATGCTAATATTTCGTCTTGACATCACAACGAAACAGCTTATGACTTGTTTAAAAAACGATTCATTTCATTGACTCAGTCGACTCTTACTTTTGAAAGACAATAACTTTATATACAGTGCACTTTCAGATTTAAAACTTTGCAGGATGTTTTCATTCACTTAGAGATATGTTACACACTACTACATGAAAGGCCATTCGCAAAAATCCATAATAGGGGCCCTTTAAATAAAAAGCTATATTGAGAAGGATTTTGTACCAATGAGATTTCTCTTTAGCTGGTAAATGTACAGCTATATGAAGTTTGAAAGTCTTTCCGTCTCGGGTTACAAGGTATAACGTACCTCCATGATCTCCAGCAATGCCTCGGTAACCGTCTCTAGGGATGACAGAGCAAAGGTCTCTCTCTCATAGGAGCCCGGAGAGAATGAACGATCCCTGTAGCTGGAACGAAAGGCAATGACCGCAGCCGACTTGACCTTGCTGATGCCGAACAGCAGGTAGAACTTTGGCAGGGAGAACTCTGTCAGACTTAGACGCAACACCTGCTTGGTCTCCTCTGCACAGCAGAAAACCAAGACACTTCAGTAATCAATAACCCACTAATGCACGAAGACATCTCTCTAGGATATAGACATCCTCTTACCGCTGAAGCACAGCTGGGAGCATGTGCAGAGGGAGTGGATGATGTTGATAACCAGGCCATGCGTGGATGCCCGCAGCGACAGAGGCCCCGTGGCCACCAGCAGGGTCACGACATGGAAGAGGTAGGGCAGGTGGGCGGCTACATCCAGAGAGTTGTTGAAGGACAGCATGAGCATGTACCTGGCCAGGATGGCGATGTCATCCCACATCAGGTGCTGCTCCAACGTTGGTGTGGGTGATAGACACGTCTTATCGATGATTTTACACATCCGAATGATCACCTGTGGGTAAGTGCGACAGCAAAATAAAACCAATGTTAAATTTAGATGAGAGAACTGTTGTTACCGTAAACTAAAACTATTAAAAATAGGTTTCAGTAAATGACAAAAAGCTCAAATAAAAAAGAAATAGTTGAAAAACTTAAAAACTGAATTAAGTAAAATAGAAACATGATAAAAATGTCTAAAGCATATAAAATGACAAAAAATTGAAATGAAAATGGAAAATATAGATATTAAAGCTAATTCAAATGATTTATAAATACTATAGAATATATAAATAATATTAAATGACAACGGACAGCTCAATATATACAGGAACACTGAAAAAATGTAATTAAGAAAAAAAAAAAACATATTTCCTGTTTCCTGTAAATTGTTCTGCTTGAAAATTAAGAAGTTGCTTAAATGAAATATTCTTATGTTAAGTCTGCATGGTTCACAGAACCCGGCTGAGCTCAATGAACCAACCTCAACCCATGACCTGAGCACCATTAACTATCTCTCATAACAAAGAGAGAGAAATAGAGACAGGCAGACCTGAGTGGTTAAAGAAAGCAAGAACAAGAGCGAGAGAGGAAGAAACCAACCAAACCACATCTGTGAGTCACACTGCTCATAGAAATATAGCTCTAGTTACAGCATCACATTTAACATGTTTTGTGCTGCAGTTTTACATGTTCAGAAACATTCTCAAAATTTGCTCCTTGGCCAGTTTCACCTGGTCTAAATGTAATGTTAAGAAACTTTGCACTTAGAAAAGCTGAACTTTTTCAGCTACCATTTATATTCACTCTCACAAAGTGTGTGTGTGCATGAACATCACCTTGCTAGAAACCAGTTTGACGTTGCCAGAGGCCAAAGCCACTGCAGTGTCTGCCATTACTTCAGCTTTGATGGATCCGAGACCTCCCGTCGCACTGGTTTTAATAAAACTGTCCAGAACTACATCAAGTAGATCTGTTATCTGTAGACACAGGAAGCTGCCATCAGCTTAACATTGACATGAGTAATGCTCTCTAAAGTTAAATTAATTGCAAAAACAACAGTGCAAGTATGCTACAATACATAAATACGACTGGGAAAACCCAAATAGTGTTAATCTTTTTTTTTTTTAAAGTGTAATTTCCGTAGTTTCACAATGTAGCTCTTAAGCCTTAACACCTCCCCAGCAAAACTCCAAATAAGATGCCTTCAATTCTGTCTCACATGAATACATTTAAGATTAGTTCTGTTACCTGTCCCAAGCTCCCCCAGATCTTGGCCTGAATGGATGGATACATCTGCTTTTCATTGATCGTCATGGTAATTAGTTTATCCAGAATCGCAGAAACTCGTTGGCGTTTGCCATCGTCGCTGTGTTTGCAGAAGCGTACCAGGTTCAGCAGCCAGGGAGTCATGTACTCCAAACACAAGTGCTTTAATTCTATACCTGCATACATGGAGGAAAGTCATTGGTTACCAGAAGACTTCTTTACTTGAGCATTCCTGGACCCTGTTGTGCTAAAAACTCCACATCCTTATCTCTAGACAAACCGTTCATGCTTGTAGACATAACTGAAAAAAGCAAATACACAATCATGATGCCTTCAAGTAGCAGTCGAAAGTAGGAACTTCCTATTCAAGGCAAAACAGAATGCGAGTAATGATCCGAAACAGCAGGGGGATCACCAGGGTCTTCTGAGAGTTTAATTAAGGGCGTAATGGGGCACTAACTGGACTTGCTGAAACCAGAGATACACTCCTCCAGGAACTCCAGGGTCAGATGAGGCTCATTAGCTGCTAGAGTCTTGCTAATGGACACGATGAAAAGGGTGTTATTGGCAGGGATGCAAAGGCCAGAGGTTTCCAAAAGTTGGCCTTCAATCTTCAGGTTAAAGGTGCAAGTTAAGGCACACAGGAGGTTATAAGCGGCAGACCTTTTAACAAAACAGAGAGAAACATAAATATTCAGGCATGAAATGCCAGGAATACACTGGTAAATATTTGACCACTGCTGATTTAAGTAGGATAATTCATCACCTTAAACTGGGGTCAGAGCTGCCCAGGTTGAGAAGGGCGATGTTGAGAAGAGTTCCCGGGACATCTTTGGGCCTGATCTTGGTGTGCTGGGGGATGGAGTCGGGCTGGGAGAGCTCCCAGCGCGTACGGATGTGGATAATCGAGTGAACTATGCTCTCACACTCCTGGTGCATGTAGGTCAACGGCGTACCCTGGTTAGCGATGGTTAGCGTGAACTGATTTTCATCCACTAGGCAGATCTCTTCAATCTCCGAGGCGTAGTAGATGTCATTGAGGAAGACAGACTGACCCAAGACTCGTGTTCGTTCGGCTGAGGTCACCTGCACTGCCGTACTGCCCACCTGGAGCAAAGAGAGAATCAAAAATATTGAGATAAAATATAAAAAGTGAAACTGAGCTGTAAGAAGTATTCATGTTTTTTTCACACACCTTAATGGAGACTTTGGTGTCTTTGTGGGCCAGTTTTAGGGCATTGTGAAAGACCTTCAGGTCTTCTTCCAGTGCAAGTGTAGCTGCCGGGAGCTTCTGTTCCTCTGGTTCCACATGCTCAGCCAGCCGTGCAGGTGAGTCAATGAACAGTAACTTCTTACTGCCCTTGAGGCCCGTCAGCAGTCTCTCATGGTATTTGGTGTATTCTCGTACCCATGTGTTACAGTTATAGATGTAGATGGCGGCCACGTTCTCGTAAGCAAATCCCGGAAATACAACAAACCATTTGGAGAGGAAGTCAGTCTTAAAGCGATTGCTGGGGCCAGCATGCGTCAAGTCCACAACTAGCTCGTAGGGTTTAGCATAGTAAGGTTTGAGGGTGAGAAGCACGTGGTATATGAGCAAGTCCCCATTTATCTGGCCTGTCTTGAACCTGTGAGAGTAATGAAAACAGACAGTCAACGAAACAAAAACAAAGGCCTGCAAACCCACTGAACACTGTTATTATTAGATTAATAACTAGCAAAAGGAAGACAAACTTGGATGATTGCTTGACAAAGCCAGAGAGTGTTTCCAGTGGTTATATAAGCTTGCATTTTGAAGGTTGAAGAAACCAAATAACAAAACTTCTAGACTAGTTTAAAACCTCAACAGTTTAATAAATAATTAAGTGACTAACATTTTAGACACAATATTGCCTATTTTGCTCTATTTCGCCGACAAAAATAGTTCCACACAAAGCCACAGCTGAACTGTTTTGTGTCTCTGAGCAACACACAGAGGTGTTTTGTTACTGAATGAATCAGTCCATTTGAACGAATCAGTTGAATAAATGATTCAATGACTCACTCACTAAAAAAGTGAAATGCTTCGTTCCTAAATGCTTCAGCCGTTTGAACAAATCGGTTGAATTAACGACTCAATGATTCGCTCATTAATAGTGACTTGCCGTCACCTACTGGCGGTTTAGTTTCAATTGAAAGTATCTTTTAAATTTTAAAATCATTCAATATATCATCGTTTTAGTTACATCAAAACATTATTTATGCATTTGTAACTGTAGGTTAATGAGATAGTTTAGTTTTGTTGAACTTTTTCATCATTTACTAGACAGTTGACAGTAGCCATTGACTTCCATACCGTTTAATATATTTTCCTACTATGGAAGTCAATGGCTAACTGTTTGCTTACCAACATTCTTTAAAATATCTTCTTTTGTGTTCAACAGAAGAAACAAACTCATACAGATTTGGAACAACTTGGTGAGAAAATAACAGAATTTTAATTTTGGGGTGAAAGCTGAGCTGCATTAAACAGTCTGTGTAAATGCATCTAAATGCCACTTCAGCTGCAGCTTCCATGTTTTTTCTGAATTGCAAAAAATAATTTAGTTCATACTGATTTTATTTGATTGGTAACAGTTACAGCCCTATAGTGTCTTATTATTCTAATTGAATTTGATTAAATGTAATAATTTGACATCATAAATGATGCATAGGCTAAATGTAATTAGATAAGAAAAAATTAGGTAAAAATGCAGATAAAAGTTAAAAATTCTATTTAAAATTATTGGAAAATGTAGTTTCCAATAAAGTTTTACAAATCAGCTTTCCACGGCAGTCCTAAATCTGCCAAGGTACCAGCCCAACACACTCAGCTAAATATCATCTGATCAGCGTGTATATATAGAGATATATTTTGTCAGTCACGCACACCCCAAGTCTTTACACACATTACTAGCCTTGAATAGATGTGACAAAAGCCACGATGACCCAAGCCACACATTGGGTGTACATGTTTAATATAAGAGCCCAAGCAGAAGTGAAAGAACAGACAGGAAACTTGTTGCTGGTTAATGAGTGTGTGTGCACCTGCAGGCTCAGCTTTAAAGTGACCACTTCTCAAAAATAGTGCACACTTTTCTAGTGCTCAAATTGGCAGTCTGAACACATTCACAGAGTTATTCAAGCCTCTTCAGATAACAGCACCTCAGAGTAAACCAGTAACAGACCGAAAAGGTAAGAAACCATTTACTTTTTATTTATGAGCTTCAAGCTCCTCAATTTCAATTCAGTAATTTTATTAAAAAAGCTCAAAGTTTGACAAAACTAATGAAAATGTGTAGATTTAAGTGGTAAATGCTATTTAAATTAAGATATATACAATTATATATAATTATTTTAAGTTTCATAGACTTGTTTCTGACTTTGTGGATGTCTGAAAGATAAATGAAAATGTGTAATTTAAGATAAATAATATACAATAGTGGCCAAAAGTGAAGTCCGGAGGGAATATTTGTTTTTAATGACCCAACAAGTTTGATTTTACCATCAAAATATGAGGAAAAGAATGTATATGTTTTAAATATTTTAAATATGAGGGAAGAACAAGACACTAAACTTGAGGTATTTATTTGACAAAATTATTTGTTAAAAAAATGCAAACTACACCTACAGGTTTTATTTTACTATGCAAAAAAAAAAATATATATATATATTATAATAATAATAATGCATAGGGAAATAAAACAGGAAAAAGGGAAGCATACATTGAACATAATCAGTTATTTATTTCGTAGATTCTCTCGTTTTTGAATGTGTTCATAATTTATTTGTAAGACAGCCTGGCCAAAAATTATGTCCGCATAAATTGGTATGTTTCATTGCGTTATTATCACAAACATTTTTTTTGACTCCAAGCACATCGCAATATGCTGACGAAATATCTTACACATTTTTAATAATATTTGGATAAAGAGTGAAGATGTCAATTTTCCTAGGCCAGTTTATATATATATAATTATTATTATTAGATGACCCAGCCTTTTTCAAGATGTTCCTTTTGCATTTCAAAGGCTTTTTGAAATGCTTTTATTTGAAAATAATGTTCATACTGCATATTTTTCATATTTACTTTTTTTGTATTGAAAGTATGGTAAATAGTGGTAAAAATGTACGAACATCACATGGCAAACATGAGTCGCGCGGCTCTTATGCTGGCTGGGTACACACCAAAGGATAATCGGGCTGATTTTCCAGTAGCACCTCATTGCAGTACACGAGATCCAGGGGGCGGAGTTGGATCCAGATCTAAGGGGTGGAGATGGGTAGGATTAGGGGTGGGGTTAGGGATCAGGGAGTGGAGATGGGTAGGCTTAGGGGTGGGGTTAGGGATCAGGGGGCGGAGATGGGTAGGTTTAGGTATATGTAAGGTGTAAGGGAAATCCCCCTGAATTTCATGTTCTGCAGTGAGGACCATCTCTGATTTTGGGCCGATTTCCCCCCTTCCGACAATCCTAGCTATGTCCCGATTATCTTGATGGTTCTACAGATTATTTTATCAGATATTCCCTTGGTGTGAGGTGTGTTAAGAGTGTCCGAACCTGCTCGGAAGAACGTCGGAGCCGCCCCGATCGCGAATCGTAAATATTCAACATGTTGAATATTTACGATCAGAAATCCTGATGTGTGGGGGGAACCCCGAGGACAAACGCGCGCATGCTCTGGAGATTATCACATGAAACGAAACAATATCCAATCTGGTTTTTGACACTGGATGCTCAAAAGTGGATTCAAATACTGAGGAACACATTCATTTGATTTGGCAGAACAATTCACACACACACACACATATATATATATATATATATATATATATATATATGTATATATATGTAAGGCTAATGCCCGACGAGGTGTCCATTGTCAGGTATTAATGGACGACGGCGAGGCGTGAGCCGCCCGACGCACAGCGGAGGACGGTTGCCTCCGCCGAAGTCCATTAATATCTAGACAATGGACACCTCGAAGGGCATTAACCCGCTTATACCATGGTCACTTGCCAAATAACACATTTTTAAAACATTAGGTTATATTTTAATTAGTTTTACAATCAAAATCTAAAGTTTTTACAATACTAACAATAACTTGGTTTCCCTGGTTACACCAGAACTCCTTTACTAGGTGTCCTCTGTCACTATTTATATTTATATATATATATATATATATATATATATATATATAAATGATGTGAAATGGCTTATAGCTTTAAGAAATTGAACAGAAAATAAAATATCAAAACTTCTACTTTCTCTTATATTTCACAGAACCATGACTGGTCCCAGTCCCAGAACCATTTGTTTTGTGTACTTTGCATTGCTCTTCGGAACGGCACATGCTAACACCACAAGCTCTTCAGTCCCTCAAGGATCATCCAAGAATACCTCCATCCAAGACCAAAATACCTCAATTACAACAAAAAGCATTGATGACAGCATAACAACATACACCACCACTTTTGCCAACACAAATTCAGAATCTGGAACAAAATCTCAACCATCAGGCTGCACACCGGCCACTCCTGAACCCTCTAAAGGACAGTGTATCTTCTTACTCCCAACTGGAGATATACTGCAACTGATTTTGGTTGCTCTCATAGTGGGCTGCTTTGCATTGCTGGTGACCACACTGATATGCATCTGCCAAGTTTGTCACCTGAGAGGAATCATTTCTAGTCTCCAGCCATGTCACAACAAAAACAACATTGACCTACGTGCCATAAGAGAAAAGAGTGAATCGCCAAACTGGGATGAAGGCCAAGTGGACGGGCATCCAACTGAGACCTGCGTTATGCTATCAGAGGTCATCACAGCACAAGAGGAGAGTAGAGAGGATGAGGAGAGAGTTCTGGAGAACAAGGACACAGAGCAGCCCGGTACCGTGAAGGATCCGAATGGAGATATCACCCAGGAGAACAGTCATGAACCTGAAGCAAAAGCACCAGAGAGCTCCGACACAGGGGTGTGATCACCCTCACTTAAACTGGTGTCACACAACTCCCCCTGCTGGCATTTAATGTCTGCACCTGCTTAAGCTTTAACTGTTATCTTCTGCATAAGACTCAAGAAGGTGGTCTGAAATCCGGAAGTACGGTTCTAAGACTGTTAGACTGGGGACATTAAATTTAACATTTCATTTAATATTCAACAATAATATTGATCTGCCTGCATTGACACCATTATATGAGAACTGAGCTGCTGGACGATGACATCACGGTTTTCTCCAGAGCGGCTATCATAAATGAACTAAATTAATAACTTTTTTACAACAAAAATGAAACATCACTGAACGAACTTAAGCTTGACCGTGACGCTATTTTCTTCTGGAAACAGACTTTGTTGCATTCTTTTCCTGTTATCTCTATAAAGCTGCTTTGAAACAATCTGTATTGTAAAAAGTGCTATATAAATAAATGTGACTTGACTGTTAATAGAAAATTATATAAAAATGACTAAATGTCAGCACTGAAAATACAGCAAATAAGCCTTTGTAAACTCTCAACATTGTATGACCATGCATGTTTCAACAGCCAAAAGCATTTATGTTGTCTGCATTTTAAATAATGTCTGTATTTTGATATTCTGCCAAAAATCGTTTTCTTAATAAGTCTAAACATCCTTAAATTAGATATTTATACTTGAGAAACAAACTAGTTTATTGATAAATTGTGCTATTCCTAATTAAAGCTATATTCTCTGAAATCAATCAGATTCATCTAGTTTTGCTTCTCGAGTAAACATCTTGTTTTAAGGATGTTGAGATATTTTGTGTGGATAAAACAAAAAAACTGATTTAAAATTGACTGCAGTTTTGTTTTTTGTCTTTATTTCAAACCTGGGAACTGGTGTTTCTCCTCTGAATAAAAATTTTGGTAACATTTAAGATTGCTTAAATCCACACAATTACATTTTGCAGCATCACAGCACCGTGAGAAAATACATCATCTTACAGTCACACCCAATATTTCTGCTGTTCTTTCACACTCAGCACGTTATCACGTGATCTAGCAGAATATATTCTCAGCCTGTTATAAATGGAAAAACAGCAACCCATCCAGGACAGTTGATGAATGGATCGCCTCCTCTAACTTGTGCTGGTAGACACAGGAACAGCCTTAAAATGGTAAGAAACATTTTGTCAGAGAAAATTGAATATTTGAGAGTAATTTGTCCCAAAAAAATGAGATAAGAAAACTTTGTAAGCAGCATTGAAGTCAACATACCGTTAAGTAGTATTTTTTTTAAATTAATAACTTTTTTAATGACAAGAAAAATAAATGTAATCATTACACTTCACAAGTATAATGCCGGGAGTTTAACAGTGCTTCACTGAAGTATTTGCAATATTGATGATGTTTAATTGATGATGTTTAAAAAAAAATTATAATAATAATTATAAAGGTTGCACTTTATTTTACAGTTCCCCATGTACATGCTATGTATTTATTAATTATAGTAATTGCAATAACTGAGTAATAACTAGGTACTAACCTTGTACCTACCCAAACCTAATCTTAACCGATGTAGTTACCTTATATTTCTCAGTACTTTCTTAGGTAGATGCACTGTAAGTACAAGCAAGTGCCCGTACTGTAAAATAAAGTGCAACCATTAAAAAATATACAGTAGTAATTAAACTGAAGCACGGTAGTTTAAACTTATGTGAATGGACAAAGTTATTGTATACGTACTGTATTACAGGGATAATCTCCCAAAGAAACAATATTTTATTTGAAATAAACTTTTTCAAACATCTAAAAAATAATGAAATCTTTTACAACTTTCTCTCTAAAGTGATAAAATGTCAAATATTTGCTGTCACTGAGCTTACACACACATACAATAGTATTTAAACTAAAGCAAAGTTGTTGGTTATGTGATTGTGAATGGACAAAGTTGTATAAAGTTATTGTATACTGTATTACAGGGACAATCTCCCAAATATCTAAGATATGTGTTTTACAACTGTTTTCTTTCTCTACAGTGATAAAATATCATATTTAACATGGACCTACAAAGACGTTATTTGTTCATTTATCTGTTAGCCATTTTGCTGTCATTAAGCATCTCTTCGACCACAAACTCTGACCACACTAACGCAGAAATAGAGTGGAAGGGTGGAGATGGTGCGAAAAGGTCACGAGTGAGAAGGCAGAACTTACACCTACCAGATGCATTACATTTCCCAGAAAAGGCTTATGCTTTGTATGTTTTATGGAGACTTTTGAATGAAGTTTCCAACGATACAAACACCATCAGGACATCAACAATGACACCAGACAAACTGGAATCTATGACATCGGAAGGGCCAAAGAACACGGAGATCGTCTTCAAAGCAGAGGATAAACCATCTTCAGCTCCCACACAGGAACAAAGCACTCATTCCACTGGTATTACAGTTATGGCATTTTTCTCCACTGACCCATCATCACCAGATTTACATAAAACAACTCAATCAGGAGATTCACAAATAGTCAAACAATCATCTCAACGACTCCAGACAATACAAAAAATAACAGAACCCAGTCAAGTCACAGAGCAACACATCCCTGATTCCACAACATTAACAATCAAAATCTCCTCTAAAGCAGCAGAGGAATCTTCTTCAACTATCATTCATGAAGGAATTGGCCATTTCACTGGTATTACGGATACAAAGGACTCTACAGCTATGGCATCTTTCCCAACACACTCACCAGACTCACAGAAAACAACCCAATCAGGAGATTCCCAACTAGTTGAACAATTAACAATTTCTAAACAGAAAATGACTGAACCCAGTCAAGTCACGGAGCAACACATCCCTGATTCCACAACATTAACAATCAAAATCTCCTCTAAAGCAGCAGAGGAATCTTCTTCAACTATTATTCATGAAGGAATTGGCCATTTCACTGGTATTACGGATACAAAGGACTCTACAGCTATGGCATATTTCCCAACACACTCACCAGACTCACAGAAAACAACCCAATCAGGAGATTCCCAACTAGTTGAACAATTAACAATTTCTAAACAGAAAATGACTGAACCCAGTCAAGTCACAGAGCAACACATCCCTGATTCCACAACATTAACAATCAAAATCTCCTCTAAAGCAGCAGAGGAATCTTCTTCAACTATCATTCATGAAGAAATTGGCCATTTCACTGGTATTACGGATACAAAGGACTCTACGGCTATGGCATCTTTCCCAACACACTCACCAGACTCACAGAAAACAACCCTATCAGGAGATTCCCAACTAGTTGAACAATTAACAATTTCTAAACAGAAAATGACTGAACCCAGTCAAGTCACGGAGCAACACATCCCTGATTCCACAACATTAACAATCAAAATCTCCTCTAAAGCAGCAGAGGAATCTTCTTCAACTATCATTCATGAAGGAATTGGCCATTTCACTGGTATTACGGATACAAAGGACTCTACAGCTATGGCATCTTTCCCAACACACTCACCAGACTCACAGAAAACAACCCAATCAGGAGATTCCCAACTAGTTGAACAATTAACAATTTCTAAACAGAAAATGACTGAACCCAGTCAAGTCACGGAGCAACACATCCCTGATTCCACAACATTAACAATCAAAATCTCCTCTAAAGCAGCAGAGGAATCTTCTTCAACTATTATTCATGAAGGAACTGGCCATTTCACTGGTATTACGGATACAAAGGACTCTACAGCTATGGCATCTTTCCCAACACACTCACCAGACTCACAAAAAACAACCCAATCAGGAGATTCCCAACTAGTTGAACAATTAACAATTTCTAAACAGAAAATGACTGAACCCAGTCAAGTCACGGAGCAACACATCCCTGATTCCACAACATTAACAATCAAAATCTCCTCTAAAGCAGCAGAGGAATCTTCTTCAACTATCATTCATGAAGGAATTGGCCATTTCACTGGTATTACGGATACAAAGGACTCTACAGCTATGGCATCTTTCCCAACACACTCACCAGACTCACAGAAAACAACCCAATCAGGAGATTCCCAACTAGTTGAACAATTAACAATTTCTAAACAGAAAATGACTGAACCCAGTCAAGTCACGGAGCAACACATCCCTGATTCCACAACATTAACAATCAAAATCTCCTCTAAAGCAGCAGAGGAATCTTCTTCAACTATCATTCATGAAGGAATTGGCCATTTCACTGGTATTACGGATACAAAGGACTCTACAGCTATGGCATATTTCCCAACACACTCACCAGACTCACAGAAAACAACCCAATCAGGAGATTCCCAACTAGTTGAACAATTAACAATTTCTAAACAGAAAATGACTGAACCCAGTCAAGTCACGGAGCAACACATCCCTGATTCCACAACATTAACAATCAAAATCTCCTCTAAAGCAGCAGAGGAATCTTCTTCAACTATCATTCATGAAGGGATTGGCCATTTCACTGGTATTACGGATACAAAGGACTCTACAGCTATGGCATCTTTCCCAACACACTCACCAGACTCACAGAAAACAACCCAATCAGGAGATTCCCAACTAGTTGAACAATTAACAATTTCTAAACAGAAAATGACTGAACCCAGTCAAGTCACGGAGCAACACATCCCTGATTCCACAACATTAACAATCAAAATCTCCTCTAAAGCAGCAGAGGAATCTTCTTCAACTATCATTCATGAAGGAATTGGCCATTTCACTGGTATTACGGATACAAAGGACTCTACAGCTATGGCATCTTTCCCAACACACTCACCAGACTCACAAAAAACAACCCAATCAGGAGATTCCCAACTAGTTGAACAATTAACAATTTCTAAACAGAAAATGACTGAACCCAGTCAAGTCACGGAGCAACACATCCCTGATTCCACAACATTAACAATCAAAATCTCCTCTAAAGCAGCAGAGGAATCTTCTTCAACTATCATTCATGAAGGAATTGGCCATTTCACTGGTATTACGGATACAAAGGACTCTACAGCTATGGCATCTTTCCCAACACACTCACCAGACTCACAGAAAACAACCCAATCAGGAGATTCCCAACTAGTTGAACAATTAACAATTTCTAAACAGAAAATGACTGAACCCAGTCAAGTCACGGAGCAACACATTCCTTGTTATTCCACAACATTTACAATCAAAATTCCCTCCAAAGCAGTGGAGGAACTCTCTCCAACTACCATACATAACCAAATTACAGGTTTTACTGATGTGACTGGTACACCTGATTCTCCAGCTATAACGTCTTTCCCCACTGAACTGCCACCACAAGAACCACAAAAAAACACTCAGTCAGGACCACCACGACTATTCACACAACAATCAACTCAACATCTCCAGCGCTCCAAGCAGGAAATTTCAGAACTTAGTCAAGTCACAGAGCAACTCATCCCTGAATCTTCAACTATCATTCATGAAGGAATTGACGATTTCACTGGTATTACTGATACAAAGGACTCTACAGCTATGGCATCTTTTCCAACACATTCACCAGACTCACAGACAACAACTCAATCAGGAGATTCCCAACTAGTTGAACAATCAAGAATCGCTAAACAGAAAATTACTAAACCTAGTCAAGTCACAGAGCAACACATCCCTGATTCCACAACATTCACAAACAAAATTCCCTCCAAAGCAGTGGATGAAAACTCTCCAACTACCATACATGACCAAATTGCACATTTTACTGATATGACTGGTAAAACTGACACAACAGCAATAATGTCTTTCCACACTGATCAGCCATCACAAAGAAAACAATCAACACAGCATTTCCAGAGACCCAAAATTCCACTCATATCCACAGAATACAGATATGAAAAGGAAACTCCACTAGAGACTGCCATAAACTCACACATTACAAACCATGGCATGCTTGCCTCAACAAGGGAAAACGACAGCCTGCAACCCACTTCACTTCTACAAACAATGAAGCATGAACATTCAAGAAGAGTCATCACTGGGATGGTGAAAGGCATTTCAAGACCCACTCTACCTGCAAGGACAAAAACCCCAACTTTAAGTTCATCAGCAGTCAAGCTTGAAATTCTAGAAACTGCTACATACACACATTCTGTAACTTGGCACAATGGGAAGCCCAACAAGTTTGTGATGTTCACAAATCGGAAAGATCCAAAACCTACGTCACCTGCATTCACATTGAAGCAACAAATCCAAGACTCTACTGCACTTCTGCTAACAGTAGAAAGCCCCATTTCACATATCAATGGGTTCACGTCAGATCCAGAACCTCACAAACCCACACCGGCAGAAGAGCCTACAAATCAACACACTGAACAAAATGCAATTAATACAGCAAAATCTTCAAGAGACAGTTTAATGCAACACTTAATGACAACTCGCATATTAACAAATGGTTCATCAGTAAGCAGAAAAACAGATTCCACATCACCTCTTCCTAGCCTGACTGAGGACCATTTAGTTGACTCAAGAGAACCAGGGGACACTTCTGTGCCAACAGGCATTAGTCTACATGTTTCCACATCATCTGCTGCACCATTCAGAATCAATCAGATTAATCCAAAAACACAATCACAGAGCATAACAAGCAAATATCCAATCCTTGCCACAATAATGTCCCATACAAGTGTCCTGTTAGTAAAGGACACATCAACTCAAGCTCCCAAAGATAGAGTGCGATCGTCTCAAACTATTCCAGTCTTCACAGAAAAGCTCACTGTGACATTCGCTCCAAATCCAAAACCTTCAGAAAACCATATTCTTACAACATCAGTTGTGAGACATGGATTTCTGACATTAAGAACCCAGGAAATTCTATCCTGGATATCAACAAAACGGTCCAATTTACAGCCCACTGAAACAACAGAGCCTCGATCAGGCTTGACAAATCAAGAACCTACAGCAGATACAGTGGCAAAGGAAAATTACACCAATAATGATCTGTTAGCGGAGATGGAAAAACCAGCGCAAAGCACAATTGGGACGACTCGTACAGCTACAACTAAATTTCACATGTCAAAAACACAAAAGGTCTCAAATTCCAAGAAATTTATTTTTCCAACACACAAATCAGCTGATACTGCAATAACAGATGATAAGCAAATCCATAGGGGAATGTTTGGATTACTCTTCACTCTTGGGTGCCTCATCCTGCTGATAATTGTAATCTTGCTTCGGGTAGTATGGAAAGGATGGCAGACCCGGCATTGGAGGAACGACAACATGTGGGTGGCAGGTCACCCTCTCCTGTGCGGAACATATCATTCAGTCTTGCAGAGCAGCAGTCTAAACACTGCAATAGAGATGACGAAAGGGAACACTCAAAAGAATAAGCAGGAAAATAGTGATGTTTATGAGAACATCGCCCTCAAGCAACAACACAAAGACCTTCATTAAACACAAGGATGCCAGCGAACACAACAAGGCACACTCTCTAATACTTACCCTCAACTTTTTTAATTTAACAAATTCTACAGACTCCTCAGTGAGTCACAAACTTGCAGACAACACCCATCGTGTCCCGCATATGCAAACACTTCACTTTACATGACTTGCATGAACAAATAAGAGATATTACATTATAGAGATTGTGTGATTGTACTTTTAAAAGGTAATTTGAGTGATTTTATTAAAACATTTTTTTTCACCTGTATTTTAAGTAACAATAACCTGGTTCATTAAAACAAACAAAAAACTATTTTTGAAAATGCAAATGGAACAATGGAAAGTTGATTACATGTGAAAAGATTAAACTTCATGTGGCAATAACAATCTTCTCTCGTCTCCGGCTGGCTTTCTTTTCACATCCAAATCTGCCTGACTAACATACAAAACAGCAACAACACTGTGGTCCACTAATACAGTGTTAGATGAACATATCATTAAACTAAGGGAAAGAAAGAATCTAGACAAGCACATGTAAAATTAGAGCTGAGCGCAACAGTTTGACTATGCCATTTCTGCATTATACACACACAAACACAACACATATACAACAACACTCACACACTGAGCAAAGCTACATTAGTAAGCAGAGGATGTGGCATTACTGGGCAGCATTAGCAGGCTCGGAAAGAATGAAGTGATTGAGGAAGAAAGAGGGATAGAAGAGGAGAGAAAGATGGAGAGTGGCACTGAAAAGGTTCTGTACTAGAGCTCTTTTGTTCAAAACGCACATGCACACACACCTGCCCAGCCATAAACATGATGGTGAGGAAGTTTTAAATCAGTTACCAAAAAGCGTGCTGAGAATTGTACTACACTTAACTAAGAACTCTGAATGAATTGTAGGTGCATTTGTGGTAAAACCTGAATAGAATGGTTTTAAAAATGGTCAAATTTGTTAAATGGAGATGATGGTACTGCACTTTCAGTGATAACTGACAGCATAATCTGATTAACCTAATATAATATTAGATTTCATAAAGGCAGAACTTTGTGGAAATCGCAAGAAAATATTCTGTTAATATTAGTGCTGTCAAACCGATTAATAGCATCTAACAAATGATTTTGTTATATATATGTGTGTGTGTGTGTGTAATAGTGCTGGGCAACAATTAATCGAGATCAATTGCATCCAAAATAAAAGTTTGTGTCTACATAATATATGTGTGTATAATTATTCTGAATATATAAATACACATACATGCATGTATAAATTTAAGAAAAATGTGCCATTTATATATATATATTATAAATTATATATAAATATAAATATAAATTTATATATATATTTATATATATATATATATTACACAGTATATTCATGCAAATATTTCTTAAAAATATACGTGTGTGTATTTATATATACAATTATACACATAATTATACACAGTATATTAACATATATTATGTAAACACAAACTTTTATTTTGGATGCGATTAATTGTGCCCCAGCACTAATATATAAACCTCTTCAGATCCAAATTACAGGTTAAGTGTTGCTTAATTAAAAAAAAAGAAGAAAAAAGAAGAAGGAAAGCAAGCAGGAAGGAGGGGGGGGGGGGGGAGGGGGGGGGGGGGGGGGGGGGGGGGGGGGGGGGGGGGGGGGTTGCAGAAAAGAAAGAAGAAAGCTGAGGAAATGGATGCTGAATGAGGGAATCCTAAAGAGGAAATAGAGATGTCAGCACTTCCTCCCTCCCCCCTCCCCCTCCCTCTCCCCTCCCCTCTCCACCTCTCCCTCCCCCCCCCCCCCCTCTCCCTCTCCCTCTCCCTCTCCCCTCCCCCTCCCCCTCTCCCTCTCCCCCTCTCCCTCTCCCCCTCTCCCTCTCCCTCTCCCTCTCTCTCATTCTGTATCAGAAACTCTACAACATCTCCCCTCCCCGCCTCTTCCTCTCTCCTCCACTATCTTAGTGATCCGAGAAAGGGACTTGTACAGAGAAAGACAGGATTTGGACTTTACTGCAGCATAAAGCACAGAAAGAATAGAAAATAAGAAACTAGAATCGTGCTGAGACCAAGCAGAAAGAAAGAGGTGAGGGATGGAGAGACACTGAAAGACAGAAAGAGGACAGGAAAAAGGAGCACAGAGTGATGACAAGTAGAAGGTAAGTAATTCATAATGCAGCACTGTTTACCTGATATTATACTCACAATGAGTTATTTACAGGTTTTGTGGCATGACATGAACAAGCATGTAAGCACATTATATATAAATGCTGTTTTTGTCTAAGCACATGCATAGAGAGTCGTGCAGAACTAGGTGCAGGCAGATCTGCAGAGACACTGCATGAAGACCTTCAACATCTCTGCTGCATGTGAATCAGAATTTATGCAATGACTAGCCTCACAAATGCAAACAAATAAGGCAGAACACATAGATACACTTTAAAAATTAAAAACCAGAGATCATAATGATAATGAATAAGACTCACAGCCAAATAAAATTATATAAGTCTCACGGCCATCACTAACTATAATCAGATTCATTATCATCACTAACAATAATCAGATTTACTGATCTCACTCACATTAATCTGATTAAACAGTCAATTTAATGACTTAATTCAGATTCAATAAAGTTCAGACTCGCCATCATTACATAGCATCAGACACATTGTCATCAGACTCACCAAGGTCAGACACTAACTTTCATCTACATAATAATCAGGGACAAAATCACTGCAATTACTTATTTATCAGACTTTCTGCAATCAGACTTCATCACCCAGTATAATCAGACTGTGTTAACGAACTGTAATCAGACACAAATTGCACTACTCATAGTCAGACTCGTCATCACTCACATTCATCATACTTACTGTCATTAGACCCAATCAGTCATTCCATATTCAATAGATTTGCTGAAGTTTGGACGCACCGTCATTACAAAACATCAGACACAGTCATCAGACTCACTAAAGTTACTAGCTCTCATCTACATTAAAATGAGACTGTTTACTCTCATTACAATCAGACCTGGATTGCATTAGTCACAATCATCATTCATAGATCAGATTTCTGCAATCAAACTCAATCAGTATTATCAGACAGCGGCCATGCACTGTAATCAGACACAAAACGCATTACTCATAGTCATACTCATCTTTTTACATTAATCTGAATTACTGTCCGCAGACCCAATTAGTCACTCAATATAATCAGATTCAAACTATAATCATTACACACTGTCATCAGACTCATTGTCATCTACATTATCATTAGATTGCTATTACTTGCTATAATCAGACACGAATGACTCAATAAAGTCCGATATTTATAATCATCATTATTTAGAGTCAGTCCTTGGTCTCCATTATCAGATCCTATCAATTTAGATCCACTAAAACAGACACACACACCCAAAGAACACACATTACTGCCAGTCATGGACACTAGTACAATACTATAAACAAATAGCATTAGATGCATTCTGAACGCATGTAACAAACAAACCTCTTGCCGTTGTCCACAGGAACACCATGAAGATGCTCGTGAGTTCTGTGATGCCCTGCCTGCTCTTACTGTGGTTTACGTGTACATGTGTACAAGCAGAATGTCCCGCTGCTTGCTCCTGTACCGAGAGCCATAGGACAGTTGACTGTTCCTGGAGGGGGTTTCGGCATCTGCCGATGGGCCTGCAGAGAAACATTCAATCCCTCAACCTGACTCACAATCGGCTATCTGACCTTGACCACCACCTAAGCTCCTTCACACATCTGCGCATCCTGGACATCTCCTATAACCGTCTTCTTCATTTCCCAGCATCACTGCCACGGGCGCTGTGGGAAATCAACATCTCGGGAAACCGCCTACGTGTACTTAACAAGGATGACACAGCATTCCAGTGGAACCTCAGAGTTCTGGACCTGTCCGTCAATAAGCTGGAGCGTGTGGTCTTCATCAACAACACGCTCCCCAACCTGAAGGCTCTCAACCTCAGTCACAACAAGTTCTGGACAGTGCCTACCAACATGCCCCAAAACCTGGAGCTGGTGGATCTATCCCACAACACTCTGGTCCAGATTCTGCCGGGGTCCCTGATCCGGCTACACAGGCTGGCTCAGTTCTACCTGCATGCAAATCACTTTACTATGGTCAGTGAAGGGGCATTCGAGCATCTGCAAGGTCTGAAGCTCATTACTCTAGGGGACAATCCGTGGGCTTGTGAAGAAACTGCCAACATCAGCCACCTGTTGCTGTGGACCAAACACACTTCCGCCAGAGTGTTAGGCTGCCCCTGCCACACCTGGCACACCTGCGGAGAAGCTCACCTGTCCAGGACAGGGAGCTGGCACTTTGGCACCTACACGCTGTCCCCATATGTCTTTGGAACAGAGGAGCCAAGCCATCCATACGTACAAGCGGTCACCACACACTCCTGGACAGGGACGTCACTCTTAAACACCAGGGATGACCAAACAGGATCTCGAAGCACCAAGAACCAGGAGTCTTTCAGAAAGGGTCTTCTCTTTACCTCGACTTCAGAGGTTTCCGATTCAAATATTCACTCAAGTACAGAAGGCCCAATCACACCAGTCGACTTCTTCACCACCATTTCCACCACCCGCAGGACCACCACTCTCCGCACAAGGAGCGTGAAGAGACCCAATCAGAACCTCAGCAGAAACACAAGCTCAGGACGCAGTGGCGGCTCACTTTACACATCAGTCTGCTGTCTGCTCCTCCTGGTGGCCATGACACAACGGCTCTGAGGGTCACCAGAACCACATGGTGCTTCTAAACTGGAACATACTAAAAATCAGGTTAACAAATGGATATCATACTTTGCCTTTTCATTTCACTTTTGTGTTCAACATATCATGAAAACTTCAAATGAACTTCCAAAACAGAAGTGTCTCACAGTATATCCTCCATCTGCTGATGTAGAGCAGCAACAAGCAGGATCATAACATACAAGTTTACATGGAATGGATGCAGAAGCATTTCATATGTTAATCAGATTAACTTTACTCAGATTAACTGACAGTTCAATTAGTTTAAAAACGTTTCTATTAATTTAAATGCATGTTATTACTACAATAAAACTAAAACTAAAATAATAAACATGAACAAAAAGCATCTTGTTCTTTGTGGGTTATATTATACGTATTTGCATGTAAAATTTCATTTAAACAAATAAATCAGTCAGTGAAATGCCCAGAAAGCTACCTACCATGTTATAACAGCAACTGACAACCAGCAGGGGCACTTGATCAAGATGGTCTAAGCACCTTCAGGTCACAAACAGTTTGACAATCACCTTAAACCAGTTTGGAGAAACTAGCGATCACGTTCTAAAAACACAGCTTAAGCTGATGTTAACAGGATTTTCCAGATGGAAAAGCAGTTTTTTTCTCTCTCACCATAATGCATTCACTATCGTGGCTGGAGACATTTTTGAAACTGATAAACTGTCAGGTTACCCAGCTATGTAGGCATTAAACTTTTAAAAAAAAACTATTTGGAAATCTTTTGCCGTAAACAAAGAAAACTCAAGCCAGTCTTCCGTGATGTTACCATGATACTTCATCATGAAAAACAAACAAACAATTTGTTAAACAAAAGGAAATCTTGTGAACATGATCTTTCCATCACTGACCCTCCTTTCTGAAGAATCATGTGACTTCTTGCTCAGGTGTCATTATTAAAAGCATCTGCATCTGTCTAGGAAACACTCCACATCCCCACTCGGAGAGATAAAACATTTATGCTGAACGCTGCTAGTGCTGGTGAGTATGCGGGGAACGATTTCAGCTTTAAAATATTTATTTGCAAAGTGTTAAACATTAAATTCTGATTGATGCTTAACCTTCTATAAATATGAATGAATCTATTTTTTTTTTATATGAAAATAATTTCATTTGATGATATTTGTGTTAAACACAACTGTGGAGCTAGTAAAAAAAAAAAAAAAAGTGACATGATTTTTGTGTTTTGGTATGTAGTCCTCAGATCAGAGAAATGGCTCTAAGAGTGGACAGCTGTGTGGTCCTGCTGGTTGTGATGTCTGGCTGTATGATGGTCCAAATGCAGGCTACTACTCCACGAAACATCACTACTCCATTTAACACCACCACTTCAAGCCAAATAAGCAATGGTTCTACTTCACCCACATCAGTCCCCTCCAAGAATGTCACTAACCAGAACATGAACGGCGTCAGTTCAGCCAGTCCCTCCGGCAACACAAATGATATTAATATGAACATGTCACCCAGCTTCAAGAACAGCACCAACCAGAATGCTAAAGATCCAATGGTTAGCAGTTCCTCCTCTTCCTCCATGACTTGCTGCTTCAAGCTTCTGCTGTCTGTGTTCATGGCTCTGCGCTTTCTACAGATTGTACAATGACCATCAACCTCCCTTGTGCTTCGAAGGTAGACAATCATGTAAGATTCTTCAGAGACTTAATAGAGTCCGTTTCTGAAATGCTACAAAACTTTTATAGATGTTGTGCAGCTTGTAACAAACAGCTTTTTGCTTAACATTATGGAAGAATATTTCAAATATTTCAAATATTGTTACTATTCGCAACCATTATTCAGCAGGCAGTAGGGGTATTTTTAATTTATTGTTGTAAAATGCTGTAATATCTTCATAGATTTCCCCTTTGTTGATTAAATGATCTATCTGTTATTAGTTTATTGGTTGTTCTCAGAAGCAATACAACTTTGAACAAAAGAACGTGTGCTTTTCTAATTCTTTTGCTGTTTGCACCATGTCAGGCATTATGGAGGCTTACCTGCGAGTCACATAGTAAAACACAGGGTTTCCGTTCTTTGAGGTTCCCGCCTGGTAAAAGATGTTAAGAGTCTTCAGTGCTTTAAACTCTTCTTTCTCATGCACCTGGTGTCTAAAGAAAAAGAAAAAGAGTTCAGAACGGCATCATTTACTGACACTGCAAGAAACAAATAAATAAAGGAACTTGCAAACTTGAAGGGAATCACATATCAAATGTGCAACACAATTTGACTGTTCCACCAACTTCAGTTTAAAGAAAAACAGTAAAGAACAATGCAAAAAAAAAAAACACACAAAAAACTATTATTATTAGTTAGAGTAATATTATTATTATTTGGTCTCATTTTCCAATAAAAAACCAAATCATCCCTAAAGCAAGATGCATTTACAAAGAAAAAAATTATATATATCCTTTTTTTTTTCTTTTCTTTTTTTTTTACAGAAAACGTGCGTGTATTTTTCTTACTCTAGTGCCAAATAGTCATTTCTGGGGTTTAAGTATAAATGTAAAAAAAAATAAAAAAAATGTTTTGTCTATTTTAAGAATGTTTAGATGTTTTTTTTAAATGTTTTAATGTTTAATTTTTACCTTGTCATAAACTCCTCAAATTTGGAGCTGGTGAGATTCAGGCTTGACCAATGAGTATCTGCCACAGGTTTGTGTTCTGGGGGACCCAGGTAAGCAAGCAGGGTGGCCATCTTATCGAAGGGCCTCCTTCCAACAGCTTTATGATCCCTGAAGATTAAGGAAACTGATAGTCTGATTGGCTGAAACTTCATTGAGAATCTGAGAATCATCAATAATTCTATTGCTTATATTACAATATTTTACTGATGGATAAATAGAAAGCATGACAGAAAACGTACAACCTAGTCAGTCAAAATGATGGAAGATTAATATTTTTACAATAAATCAGCTGTTCTTTAAAGACAGCATCTTTCCAAACCAATCAGATCAGAGAGAAACAAGTTGAGGGGTAAAAGTGAAATCGAAGTGAAATTTTGAGATTTGAATTAGCAAAAAAAATATTCCACGAATTAATTCTAAAAAATGTCCAAACTGCACTTGCACTTTCAATAACAGTTTCTTGGATGTTGGCCCTATGAGCTGGATGAAAACACAGGTCACACACTGCCCTGCCCACCTGTTACTAGACAAATACTGGCCGATTTTCTCTTGGTTGTTCCACAGCAGCCTGTGCAGGGCCAAAACGTTCCCATCACTAATAAAGGACAGGCTGTGGTTGAGCGAGTCACTCGCTGGGCAGTCAGAGGCGATGTCGAGGAAAAATCTAGAAGAAAACCCAAAGGTTACTTTTGCTGGTGGCAGGAATCAAATCCTGAAGCCCACTGATTGCTTTCTTACTTTCTGGCTGCATCAAAATTACTCTTCACAAAGTCATTAAAAGGCCTCATGTGCTCTTCTTTTGTGAACAAAACATGGTTGGCAATACTTTGAAGGATCTGCAGACAGGTGAAAAATGAAATAAGATCAACTTTAACTGAACATGTCTTTATTAAACAGTCCAAATCTTTCTGTTTTGTCTACAACTTTATTGTACATTGATGTCTTGCATCAAGATCTTTCATCATGCTTCCATAAAAGTAAAGTACAGTTAAGGCGATGCATTAAAGTCATTTTACAACTATTAAGTGGGTTTTAGGGATTATTTTAGTGGCTTAGACAAGCATGTCCAACAGCATGGACAATTTCTTTTTCTTCTTTTTTTAACTAGCAAGAAAAACTCTCACCTTTGACATGAGTTTGAGGCCTCTTTCTATCCTGGGCGGAGGCTTTTTGTCGAGAATCCCAGCCTCATAAGGAGAGACTATAGCTGGGTTCACGAAACGCAGGAACATGGCACTACCTACAGCTCCAATACTGTTCTGAGGGAAACGCTGACTCACAACCTGAAACCAGGACACACAAACACACATTGCAACATATAAGGATGGTATTATGGCTGCGGTAACATGGCACTATTTCATTTAGATAGTTATAAACCAGAACCAAAATCTCTTACATTTAACTCAATTGTGTGATTTTAAAGTCAAATCACACTATACTCTGGATTAGTGGAGGTCTAGTTGATCATATGATGATATCGGTTGATAAGTTGATAACATGAGGTTCTGTGAGGGAACTATCTGAATGAAAAGGCACCGGGGGCTTTAGAGTTAAAGTGTAGAAAGCAGTTTGAAGCCATTTAACAGTCTAATGATGGCGGAGGTCTTCACCAGTGAGTGACCTTTAAGAGTGTTAGGAAGAAAAAAGCAAAGCATTTTAAAAATACACTACAGAGAAATGCCTTTTACTCAGAATTAACGTTTCAGGTTGGACGATCAAGCATAAAATCATTCTGACATTCAAGGGGGGGGGTGGAATTTGTTACCAAATTGCATTACCCACAATATTTTGCATTCAATGGCCTGGTCATTTCCAGTCCTGAGAGTTACGGCCCATGCAAAAATGATGTCCGGAGCTACAAAGTTTGTTGTGTTATTTTGGTGTTGGTGCTAAGAGGTACATTCAGTGAAATCTCAGCTTGCCAAAAATCAGGAAATTAGTAGATATGATTTGATGTAATGACAGTAATGCAGGCTAGAGGTGCACAAGAGTCTTAGATTAATGAAGTGAATCAGGACAGGAAGCAGATACATCCGCCATTCACACTTACTGCTTTCCTCACTTCCTTTCTGTCTTTGACAGATGCTTTAGACAGGAGAGAGTGACAAGTTGCCTACAGGATAGAAATGAGTACAAACAAGTCACGGCACAAGCTAACACACACACACACACGCACACGCACGCACGCACGCACGCACGCACGGACGCACGCACGCACCCTTACTACCAGGCTCGCGTGGAATGGGCTTCTCCAACTTGAACCGCTGGCAAAAAAAAAAGTTTTTCTAATCATAATTGGACATTTAAACAAACAAGGTTTAAATAAAAAGCTTATTGTAAATAGTTGTATCTAATTTAATAATGCTGTCAGCTATCAATCAGTATATACACTACTATTCAAACATTTGGGGTTGAACTGGGGTTTTATATTTTTTTTTACAGGATTCTTTGATAAATAGAAAGTTCAAAAGAACAGCAATAATTTGAAATAGAAATCTTTTGTAATATTATAAATGTCTTTATAATATTACAATATTATAAAGACATATTATATTTGTAATATAATATTACAAATATAAAAGTTTACTGTCATTTTTGATTAATTTAACATATCCTTGCTGAATAAAAGTATTGATTTCTTTAATAAAAACATACTGGCCCCAAACGTTTGTTTATTCAACCTGTTTAAGCGTGTAACCATTTTAATTCATTCTGCAGAATTCCACTGATCTTCCTGCACAACAGGCTTCATTTATGAAACGCATGTAAAATTAATCTTAATAAATCATTAAAAACTATACATAACACTATGCTTTCACACTTCAAGGCAAAAATGTATCTAAGAATGGTTTACAAACCACACAAATTCGTTCAGTACAAAAAATGAGAAAAAGGTTTGCAGATTCTGCATGGGCCTTCTCATCACACACTGGAAACTTATGTCAAATATGCATTTGAAATAAACCACTTCAGATTTTAAAGTC